>NC_068982.1:70281722-70282635 GCF_001194135.2 Octopus bimaculoides | reverse complement strand
TGTGCATGCATGCATATGTGTGTAGCCGTAGAAACCATTGCCACATGCAGCTCTCTGGCTTACCAGTTCCAGCCAAATCATCTAACCCATGCCAGTATGGAAAGCGGACACTAAATTATTATTATTATTATGATGATGATGATGATGATATATGCTAGCATGGATTGGATGATTTGACTGGGGACTGGCGAACCAGATGGCTACACCAAACTCCAATCTGATCTAACAGAGTCTCTACGGCTGGATGTCCTTCTTGATGCCAACCACTCCGAGAGTGTAGTGGGTGCTTTTTACATGCCATATATATATATGCACAGTTGTGGTTGTGTGGTAAGAAGTTTACTTTCCAGCCACATGGTTCTGGGTTCAGTCCCACTGTATAGCACCTTGGGCAAGTGTCTTCTACTAATAGCCTTGGGCCAACCAAAGCTTTGTGAGTGGATTTTGTAGATGGAAACTGAAAGAAGCCATCATAAATGTGTGTCTTTGTATCTGTTTGTACCCTCCCCCATCACCACTTGATAACAGGTGTTGGTTTATTTACCTTCCTGTAACATTAGCAGTTTGGCAAAGGAGACCTATAGAATAAGTACCAGGCTTAAAAAACGGGTACCCTTTTATGTACTGCCCCAGCCTGGCTGCAGTCTAATGATGGAAAGAAGTAAAAGATAAGACATAATGTGTGTGTGTGTGTATGTATATATATATCATCATCATCATCATCATCGTTTAACGTCCGCTTTCCATGCTAGCATGGGTTGGACGATTTGACTGAGGACTGGTGAAACCGGATGGCAACACCAGGCTCCAGTCTGATTTGGCAGAGTTTCTACAGCTGGATGCCCTTCCTAACGCCAACCACTCAGAGAGTGTAGTGGGTGCTTTTACGTGTCACCCGCACGAAAACGGCCAC
>NC_068982.1:70273912-70278704 GCF_001194135.2 Octopus bimaculoides | reverse complement strand
AATCTATGATGAAGCACTAGTCTGATCTTAAGTACTCTGTCACTTACTCTAACGACCTCGATTACCTTATCCACCCATTTCTCTGCTAGAAGTATTCCTACGCCCCCGACCCCGTCAGTGTTCCCTGCCCAGAAAATCTTGTACCTGTGTTCTTTGCCTGTGAGGAACCTTGCAGAACCTCCTCTCCATCTTACTTCCTGGATGCAGCACATATCTACGCATCTCCGTTCAAGCATCTCAACAATTTCACCAGATCTACCTTTCAGCGTGCCGACGTTGAGAGTGCCAATCCTAACAGTATGGGTGTTGGGGGTGTGGGCCTGTAGCCTAGGAATACACACACTCATGTCTTGACATCACATACCAGTTGTAAGCAAGTGACACTGTCATACAATGTTGTTCATTTCCAGTCCTTCATGAAAATCTGTCTGGTCATGAGGGAATATTATCTTGCCTGCAAACAGATGATGGTTGATGATAGATTAGGCATCTAGTTGGAGAAAATCCTCTCCAATGAATTCTGTCTGATCCATGCATGGAGGATGGACTTTAAACAATGATGGTGTTTAATTGTCAAGATTATTGACATATAAATTATTAAAAAAAAAAAAAAAAAGGAAGAAATAAGCTCTTACCCTAAAATGATATATGTTTAATCCTTTTGTGCCTAATCCTGATATCTTCCTGTTGAAATGCACTACCTTTGTTTGAATTTATTTTGATGATAATAATGAAAACTTTAGTGCAATAACTCTCCTTCTTAAGCTGTTTGTTTAGAACATAAATTAACATGAAACTTTGAAAGAAATTTTTAACTTGGATCACTTTAACCCTTCAGCATTCAGATTATTCATTCACATTGATTTATATTAGTCAGACATTATCTCATAGCTTAGTGATTGTTTACTGCTGGAATGACATTATGGGGCAGGTACGGGAGGCTGCGGCTGGTTGGTTTTAACATAAAGCAGGTGGGATATTTGACCTGGATAAGGCTGCTTTAAATGCTAAAGAGTTAAATGAACTTTATGTCATCAAAAGAGTTTAAAGTTATTGTTCTTCAGCCATTAGGTTTGTTGTTTTTTTTAAAAATTTTTCTTTCATTGATGTTGTTAGTAAAAGAATGACAGTAATCTTACATATCTATAATTTGCTAAATATATATATGCATTATTGATTGATTGATGATGTGGTATATTTGGAGACAAAATCATCACTTATTTCTGTGATTTAAGCTGCCTTCCTCTTTGATATATTGAATTTTTCTTGTGTTTTTGTTTTTTGATGTAGAGAGCTGAATGCTTGAGTAGTTAGCTAATTTGTTCCCATTTCTCTTATAGCATAAAAAAAATGCTTTCCTTGCTTCTTAAATGTCAATATGGAACTTGTTTTATTTGTTGTTGTTTCTTGTAGACTTATGATTTACTTCATAGTATGACTACCACCATATTGGTATTTAATCTCTTTTGTAAGACTATTTACATTACACAGTTGGTGGTTGAGAGGAAATAGCAGCAAAGTGGCTTACAATAAGAGAAAAGGAAAAAAAACAAGAAAAAACAAAAAAAAAACAGATCAATGTTAATCATAACAGCTGTCCACCAACTGAAAATTACAGTACTAAATATAAAAACAAAACAAGACCAAAGATATGCTTTCACCAATTTTGCTATTAGAGTTCTCTCTTGATTAATATCAAAAAGCAACCAGTAAAGGCAAACTTTCTTTCAAGGATAATTGCAGTTTCTTTCCCTTTCTTTCTTCTTTTTTTCCCCCTCTTCAGTGTTTCATGTCTCCACGCACAAAAGCCCACTCATATCTTGGTGGATCAGGTATTTAAGAGAGACAAACTAATATGATGTAATTATACTGATATCTAGTTTTAGTGATCTGTTGGAGGAGTTTTAACAACAAAACCTGCCGTTTGATTTATCCTTTCAATTTTTCTCTTTTGTCTTATGGATCTCCGTTTTCTATTTTCTTTACAATTCTCACTTGAGTCTCTGCATGGATACTAATTCATAGCTTATCTCTGAAGTGTGTCTGTAAGTAGTAGAATAGTGAGTTTTTTTTTTATGGAGATGGTGCATATATATATATATATATATATATATATATATATATATATATACACATACACACACACATATATAAGAGGCATAAAATGTAGTGTACAAGAGAAGACTTGTGATGCATATAACTGAGGGCACGTTCATAAAAAAGTACCAATCTTTGAATGTGGAGGGAACTTGTAGAAGAGGGAGACCCAGGAAGACATGGGATGAAGTGGTGAGAAATGATCTGATGATGTTGAACCTCATAGAGATAATAACAAAGGGCCAAGACAACTGTCGATATGCTATGCTTGAGCAGACCTTCCCAGCAAAGTAATATTCATGTTCATGAGTCCCTCCCCCTGTGCTTGAAAAGATCCACCCAGCTATGATTCTCTCCCCAACAAGGTATCCATGCTCACCATCCTTGTTTCTCCCTCCCTTCCATTTTCCCTCTCATATCTACCTGCACATAATGTGTTTTTGTTTTTTGTTTGGCTGCCAAGATTTCAAAAATCAAAGTTTATTGAAAATTTTTAAATTTGGCACATTAATCTAGTTTTCCAATCAGAAAAATTAAAAAAAAAAAGTTATAGAGGTATAAAGTTTGGTCATTTTCACCCAGTCAGGAAATGGGATTTGGAAGCTGTCATTTTGTGCGAACATCCTGAAAATAGCACTTTTGTTTTTATATGAAACTGTAAACAAATGAATTATGCATGACATACAAACCCCTCATACTTTTTTGGTTTTTTGGAGTTTTCAGAAAATTTTGGCAAATTTGTGTTCTACATGCGGAACTTAATACGATTATGCCAAAAAAAGTTGTGAGGGTGCATGATTTAAGGCCTATTTAGCTGTTATTTTTAGCACACCCCACAACCACCTCAATGACAAAAAAAAAAGAAACAAGTAAACAACAGGTATTTTCTACTTTTAAGCATTGAATATGCATTTAATATGATAAACAACACATTACATATTAAATATTTCTCAAAATAAGTAACTTATAGCACAAACTTAAATGATTTATCCAAAAAACAAAATAGCACATTACAAATTAAATGTTTTTAAAAAACAAACATCCCAACAATCTTCCCAAGACCAGAGCAAGTCCTCTGCACATACTTCGCTAACATAGCTGTGCAATGGCTCATCTTCAGTTCTTCAACACAAAACTGGATTGAAGTCAATTCTTTAACCCGTGAGAAAAGGAAAAACACTTTTCTCTCCTTCCTCCATCTGAGGAAGCTATGCCTCTCTTCTAATGTAAGATGCCTTTCTGTTCTTCAATAGTACAGTCTGTGGGATTGCAGTCTTGTCCTGTAAGTTACTTGGAGACCTCACTACTGTTGGTACCATATAAAAAAGCAACCAGTACATTCTGTAGAGTGATTGGCATTAGGAAGGATATCCAGCCATTGAAACTATGCCAATAACAGACAGTAGAGCTTAACGCAGTGTTCTGACTTGCCAATTCCTGTCAAATCATTCTACTCATGCCTGCATGGAAAATGGACATTAAATGATGATGATGATACTCACTTGTTTGGATACCTATGTGTATGTGAGCCTATGTGTATTCCATCTATATATTCCATCTGGATACCTATGTATGTTCCATCTACACAGTTACTACATACGTATCATCTTTGTCTGCATCTTCATCTTCATTTTTCTCATCTTTTACCCTATCTTTGCCATTATCTTTTACCATTATCTTTGCCTTCATTACCATTGTCATCACCGTCATTATGGCCATTTGACTATTCTACATGTGTTGAATGGGTTATAACTATTTGAGATTCAGTGTTATTCCCTTTGTGAGAACCAATATCTTTGATTGTTTTTTTCCATCTGAAATTAGCTTGATTGTAATTAGTGATTAATAATCTTGGTTAAAAAAAATGCATCATTGGTTAAAAAAAATGCATCATTGGAGGAGAGGCTAAACCATGATTTGGAGACAGAAACAGGTGTCTAGCCATGTATCTTCTCTATAGTATGACACCTGTTCATCATACTTTAGCTTCTCAACTCTTGGCACAAAGCTATCTTTCTCAATACTGCTTCCCACTCTGTCAAAGGGTTTTATTTTGCAAGTTTCTTTGTGATCTTACTGGTGTTGATGCCACAAAAAAAGCACTTAGTTACACTCTGTAAATTGGTTGACATTAGGAAGGGCATCCAGCAGTAGAAACCTTGCCAAAGCAGATACTGGTGCCCATCATAGTCATCTGGCTCAGTAGATTCTTTCAAACTATCTATCCCATACCAGCATGGAATACAGACATTAAATGATGAGACACACGCATACACACGTCATGAAATAAAAGTGATAGCTATTTCAGGTTTACAAAGCCATGTATCTTGTTCTTAGCTTTGACAAATGGCTACAGCTACTTTTCAACTCCGTGACCAAAAATACTGCGAGCAGTATTTTTGTTCACTTAGTATATATATATATATATACATATATATACACACACACACACACACATGCAGACACACACACATATATATGTTCACTTTGTAAGGAGGCAGGAGTTAGGAAGGGCATCCAGCTGTAAAAAACCATGCCAAAACAGATAGCGAAACCTAGTGCAGTCTTCTACCTAGTCAGCTCCTGCCAAACCATCAAACCCATGCCAGCATGGAAAACGGACGTTAAATGATGATTATCTCTCTCTCTCTCTTTCTCTCTCTCTCTCTCTCTCTCTCTCTCTCTCTCTCTCTCT
>NC_068982.1:70262425-70273774 GCF_001194135.2 Octopus bimaculoides | reverse complement strand
GTACTGTACTGTATGTTTTTTAAAAATTATTTTTATACTTTGTATATATTTATTTTAACATAAATGCAAAACAAAACCATGGAGGAATCAATGCAAGCTTAAATAATAAACTGCAATAGGTGAACAGCAATATGGCAAGGGATTACTGTTTTATATAATTATATATATAGATTTAGATTAAAAATTGAATGTGGTACTTATGTTTAGGCACCAGAATATAGTATGGTATTATCCAAAAACCATTCTAAAAGCAAGGTGATCAAGTTGAAGATTGCTCTGCATTTTGCATTTAATGTAATGCTCGCATTACTTAAATAAATGGAGTAGCATGAAACATGCGCACTGCAGTCATCTTTAAAATCTGTGTTGCTTTTTTTATATATATATATATATATATACACACACACATACATATGTACACACATGCATTATGTTAACTCTTTGTTCTGTGTTGTAAAACTGCAGCAAATTGCATCACACAATGTTTATAATAAATTTATTATTTTTGTTTATTTGTAGCATCTATCTGACCCAGCACTACTGCAGGGTTAGCTGCTGTCCAGCCATTTTGTGACATATTGACACCTGAATGTGGAGACTTCAGTTGCTTGCTTGCAGAAATTTGAAGCAACCGTGACAAGGTATGTGTTACTTTTGCTCTCTTATTTAAAAAAATTTTTTGAATATACTCTTCTTTTTTTATATTTATCAACAGAATGTGGCCATGCTGGGGCATTGCCTTGATGGGTTTCAGTTCAGCACATTAATCCCCACTACTTTTTTTTAAAGCCCATTTGTTACTCTATCAGTCTCTATTGCTGAATTGCTAAGTTATGGAAATGTAAACAAATACAGGTTGTCAAGTGGTGGTGGTAGGACAAAGATGCGCATGCACACACATACACAAACATATTTAATATATACACATTTACCATGGGCTTTCACATATTTCTGTCCACTAAATTCATTCACAATGCATTGGTCATCTCGGGTCCATAAGAGAAGATACTTGCTCAAGGTGCGAGGCAGTGGGTGTTAACCCAAAACCATGTGGTTGTAAGGCAAATTTCTTAACCACACAGCCGTATGCCTGCACCAATATTTATTTTATTCTATTTGCTTTATTATATTTGCCAACTGGCAGGAGACCCAGTGGGGTAGGCCAAAAGCAAGATGGTTGGATAATATCCATAGTCTCTGTTGGCCATGCTTAGGAATCCCTCAAGAAGGTGTAATAATAGTTGCTTCTGATAAGACCCCATGGAGGAGGGGCCTGAGGATTCTACCTTAGTGATCCTCCTGGGAATAGTGGGATATATAAATGGATATATTTGTTTTTTAATCAAAAGTTTCTTTATTATTTTAATGGGTCTTTAGTCTTTGAGGAAAATGAATTTTAAAATATGAACACTTAATATTGGTATATCAATTAGTTACGTACAATTAGCTAGGTACATAGATACTAATAATAGAAAAGCTATTGTGTTTGAAACGATCTTAATTATGAAGGATTACATCTGATTACATTTTGTGCTCTGATTACACAAGTATATTGATTACATTTTTTTCTCTTTGCCTTTCTTTAGTTTTATTTTCTTAACCCAAGTTCAAGTACTTTGAGTTCCATATTTGTTAGTTTCTGTCATGATACAGAGTAATTGTCGCAATATAATATATTTTTTTTCTGAGGCACAGGTATGGGTGTATGGTTAGGTTAAGAAGTTTACTTTGCGCATGCATGCTTTTGGGTTCAGTCCCACTGTGTAGCAAGTGTCTTCTGCTATTGCCCTCGTTTGCCTTGTGAATGAATTTGGAAGATGGTAACTGCATGGAAGCCATCATGTGTGCACATATTTGTGTGTCTGTGCTTATCCTCACCACTGCTTGACAATCAGTGTTGGTTTGTTTACTTCCCTGTAACTTAGCAGTTTGGCCAAAGAGACTGATAAATTATCAGATTTAAAACTTCTTAAAGACTAGGAGCAGTTTGTTTGACTAAAACCATTCAAGGTGATGCCCCAGTATGGATAGGATCCAATGACTGAAACAAGTAGAAGATTCTTTATATATCTTTCTTCTTCATAGATAAATTTCAGCAATTCCAAACTGTCTTTTCGTTTGAATTTACACTGTCCTTTTGACTCACAGTTCCACTTCACTTCACTTTATCCAATGGTCAGATGACCATTGAAAATTTCAACAATTTGTATAATGTTAGCTCAACTGTTTTAAGAAATAGATGTTTTCCTACTCCTAACTACTCAACTATGAAATAGCAGTGGTAGTTGTGCATCAGAAAAGTAGAATATCTTCTCTCGAGGCACGGATCATAATAAGTTTGCATTTTTGTATTTGGTTTGCAAGATTCTTGATGTGAACCCATGTATTGAAACAGATTTCATTGTATCTTGGGAGGGTCATAATGCTAGTAATAAACACTTGCATACCAGGGGGCATATTATTGTGGTTGCAAATGGCGATACAAGGACTTTGACAAACTTAGCTGATTGATTGACTGACTGATTAATCAGTTGATGAGTTAACTGCTTAAATGATTAACCAATTGACTAATAATAATAAAAGAAGTGAAATAAAATCAGTGCTCTTTATTCTTATAATGACCTTCTCGAGATACCACAAAATAAGTTATGAATTTCTGACAATGTGGTCTGTAGTCCTGCACTTTGTTTCTTTTTCCATTGATTTGCAAATCTGTTGAGATTTTTTTCTAAATTGTACTTTTGTTTAGACCAAATATTTACTGAAAATCTAATCAACCTGGATTTTCATGTTTATTCCTAAATTTTTGACTTTATTTCATAACAGTAACCATGTATATGAATTGTCATTTACTTCAATATTAACCTTCTGCCATACTATGCAGTTGCTTTGCCTACTAGAAATAGCAGCCAAATCTTCCTCAGATTCTACTTTAGTGTCTTAAACAAGGAAGGAGACATGTATATATAATCATTAGTATAGAATATCTTAAACAAAGATGAAATGATTGCGGTTTGGAAATATTGAGCCATAAGTTTGTTCTGTGTGTGAGCAAAACAACTCTAGTAGTTAGGGTCTCAGAAAGAAATTCCATAATCTATTTAAACCAAGTTTTCAAGGACTTAACAAATTAAATATTTTATTACTGACAAACAGATTTAAATTTTCAATTTAAAATATTTTATTTATTTAGATTAATAGTAAAATATTTGTAATGTTGAAGCAACATCATTTAGTTTATTCTTTAAGGCTAATTACATTGATGCTGATCACACAGATTCTTGGAATGTCATATTTTCCCAAAGATATATATGTAAAAGACAATTAATTGAATGAATAAAAATGCAAATTGATTATAAATCTTGCAGATGTCAGAGTACTTGAAATACCATTATTTCCAACGGAATATATTAGAGTTGTTTGTTTAATCAATAAAGAAAATAACAGTTGTTAGCAAATACACTTTTTTGGCAGCATATGTATTTGATTGAAGCTAAAATATAATATATAATTGCCCTGCACTAAAAATAACTGTTTGAATTTGTCTTCTCTGAAGAAATATAGATAAAATTTGATTGTATTCTCATTATAAAGTTTTTGTGGGTTGTATTTGATATTTTGAATTAACAAACTGTAGTATGAATATTTTCTTTGAACAAGGCAACAATTTTTCTTTGATTTATTGTAGAATTGATTTTCTCCCCATTTATCATTTAACATTGTTTATAATAGCAAGGCTTAATTCTCTTTATGGTCATTTTCTCTGTAATTCTTTCTTTGAATTTTCCAAATTTGTCTTTGTTTGAGCTTTGTCATTTAACCTCAATTTATGTCCACACCACTTGTATATGTTTATTTTTTTTTCTCTCCAAGACAATGTTGTATTCAAACACATGGTGCTTCTACCTCTCTGCTTTTCATTTGTCTATCTGTTCTTTAGGTCATGTGATAAATCCAATAGAACATAAGGTGAGCTGGCAGAATTGTTAGCACACCGAATAAAATGTATAGTGGCATTTTGTCTGTCTTTACATTCTGAGTTCAAATTCTCCTGAGGTCAACTTTGCATTTCATCCTTTTGGGGTTGTTAAAATAAGTACCAGTTGAGCACTGGAAGTCAATGTAATTGACTTACCCCCTCCTCTGGAATTACTGGCCTTGTGCTAAAATTTGAAATCAATATTTTACATTTGTGAAAAATAGCCACCTATATATCATACTTAATGTGTACAACCTCTGTTGATAGTCCAGCAACTGCAGTATTTGTCCTGAGGTAATATCTCTCATGGATGTGCTGTGTTAAAAACATAATAAATATCAGAGAGAGAGAGAGAGATGAAAATTCTTTTCAGAAATAGCCAGCAAGTGTGTCAGATGCATTTTGGCCCTTTTGGGTATTTTTAATGACATATACTTGTGAGTACATGCCATTAAAATGAATATGGGGAAAAAAGTGAATAAAACACTCACTGATGTCCACATATAACCCCTTGGTTGAGTAAAAATCTGCTATACACAATTCTTTTTTTCTTTTACTTGTTTCAGTCATTAGACTGCAGCTATGCTGGAGCACTGCTTGAAGAATTTCTTAGTTGAAAGAATGACCCCAGTACTTTTTTTTTTTAATGTCTGGTACTTATTCTATCAGTCTATGTTGCTGAACTACTAAGTTTTGTTCTTTCTCCATTTATTCTTAACCTTTTTGTTACCATATTTTTGTTGAAATACATAACCTTTATTTCAATTAAGTTTGAATGTAACGAAGAGTTTAGTAAAGTAAGTTTATCAAGCTGGTATTTTAAACATAAATTAACATGGAATTTTAATGGAAGATTTTACTTTAGATCACTCCCTTTAGCATTTGAACTAGCTATTATCTGGGCCAGTTATTCTATTTATTTTGGCAGAATATTTGACCAGTACAAATTGGTTAGAAAAAACTTCTAACACCCACCCTACAATGTCATTTTAAAAATAAACAGTCACATCATTGAAATCTTGAAGCTAAGCAATAAGCCATAATTAATTCAAAGCAATGTGAATAAATAAGCTCTAGATTTGACAGAGTAGTATCTGAATGCTGAAGGGTTAAAGCAGGAAGTTTCTATTATAGAACCAGGGTGGTCCCAAGCAGGTTGGTATCAAAAGGTTTAAATCTTAAAAAGAACCTACATGATTGCTCATATAGGAAACTAAAATTTTTTTGCTGAATCAACTTGTAACTACGAGCAATAGGACACATTGATTTAATTTTCCATACAAGTATTAATCCTTGCCTAATTTTTTATTCATTCTGCTAATTTTATTCTCATGTTTATCAATATTGTCACATACAGTATAAATCTGTTACAGTATGCACTCTATGGCATGTGAGTGGCACATATATTTTCCCAGAAATATGATCCATGTAATTCCATGGCATTTTATACAAAACAAAAATTAATTGAATTCAATTTGGATTAACATTGGTTCTGCCATACCTGCCTCCCCCATCCCTGTTGTCATTGTTATCATCTTTTAACATCCATCATCCTGCATACTGACATGAACTAGGACAGTTTGACAAGATCCACCAGATCTGAGAACTACATCATGCTCCAGTGTCTGCTTTGTCATAGTTTTCACTCTAATGGCAATCACTTCACAGAGTGTACTGGGTACAATTTTTGGTGGTACCAGTACTCATGAGGCTGCCATGCACTTATTTTTTTAAGCCTCTTTTTTTAAGTCTCTTTTGCCGAACCACTAAGTTATGGAGATGTAAACACACCAACACCAGTTGTCAAGCAGTGATGGAAACACACACATACATATACGACGGGTTTCTTTCAGTCTTTGTATACCAAATCTACACACAAGGCTTTGGTCAACCCAAGCTGCCTCACAGTGGGACTGAACCTGGAACCATGTGGTTGATAAGGAAACTTCTTACCACACAGCCATGCCTGCACCTATATATTTGCTTTCATTCCTTCTTTTCAATAAACCAGTAGCCTACAAGAATAGATTTGGCACTCTGAGTGTTCCAGTTGATTTGATCATTGGAACAGCCTGCTTGTGAAATGAACATGCAAATTGTTGAACACTCCACAGACATGCATACCTATAACATAGTAATTCTCAAGAAGATTCAGTATGATGCAAAATGTGTGATAAGGCTGGCCCTGTGAATCACAGGTACTACTCACATTTACCAGTGGAGTGAACTGGAGCAATGTGACAAAGTGTTTTGCTCAAAGACATGTGCTGCTGGGGAAAATGAACTCATGGCCTTATGATCACGAGATGAGTACCCTAATCACTAAGCCATACATCTTCACTACAAGAATAAGCCCTTAATTTTCTTGGCTCCTTTTTATTTCTACACTTTCTTGGCATTATGTATTAGTTACAGATCTGAAGCAATTCTTTGTTGAAAGCATTCATGCTGTGTGTGTGTGAACTGGAGGACTAAAGATAGTAGTAGCAGGAATTGAATATGGATAGATTCAGTGTGATCTCTTATTGGGTACCATAGTACAATGGAAAGGAGAGAGAGTGGTAGAAGTATGAGAGGATATGGAAAAGGTAGATTTCAGTGGATGGATGCTGAACAGGATCATAATAGCAGACTCATTATCCCTATCTCTGTTCTATTAGATACACATCCCTGTCTCCATTCTGTTAGATACACGTCCCTGTCTCCATTACATTAGATATTATACATCCATCACCATTGTATTAGACATTATATGTCCCTGTCTCCATTATATATAGATTTAATATATGTCCCTGTATAATGATTGGTAACAGTCCTCAGAGTAAAAGAAGTGATAACTATATAACAATGAATCTAGTTTTCAAAAGATTTTCTCCTTCAGTATGACCTGTGTGGGATTTATATCCTTTTGAGAATTAAAAGGCTTCAGAAAACAAAATTGCCAAAGAAATTGTATTTCATGGTTCTCTACAAGCTTAGAACAAAGAATTTTTAAATAACAGTGGACTCTGCTCAGGTACTATGAGAATTCATAATACTCTCGGCCTTTATCCACAATCATTTAAAATATCAAAATTAACTTTTTACATTGGTTTTGTCTAACTGCCACAATGTTTCTTTTACTAGTAATTTATTCATTTATTCCTCTGTTGCTGCCAATATTATATCACATATTGTATAAATTTCTGCTGTGTTCTTAAATTAAAGCTGTCACTGTATTCAGTGTCATATTTTTATGATTTGCATTTGAAAGGCTAATTGCAAGATTTATTGCTGAAAGGTTAATTGTATGAGAGGAGAATTTCTCAGCTGATAGCATTTTTACCTTCAAAAAGATTAATTTTAATTAGCCATGCTTTGAGGAGGCCAAATATATCATCACTGGTCATATGCTTTTGAATCTCAAAAATCAAACTACAGTGGCCTTATGTTTGAGCTTTTTGAAAAACATATGATATCAAGTTGCTAATGATCTAGCCAGACGTAATGGTAGATTTAATGAAGCTGTTGACCTTGTTACAGATATGGACCAATGGTGACAGTGGATTGGCCAGTGTTGATTGCACATCTTTTATATGTTGTACTGGACTATCATTTATGGAAATGGAAAAGGAGAGAGAGAGAGAGAAAGAGAAATTTGTTGTATTTTCTAGTCAGAGCAGAGGACACAGAGATTTCACTGACAAATATTGATTATTTTATCATAAGACATGTCCTCCAAATGTCTGTCAACAATTCACAAGTCACTGTGGTTAAGAATGTCGCTTTGCAGCCACCTACTTTTGGTTTCAGTGCCACTGTGTGGTACTTTGTGCAAGTGCCCTCTAAGCTCTGCAGGTGAATTTGGTAGACAAAAACTGTTTGGAAGCCTGTGTGTGTGTGTGTGTGTGTGTGTGTGTGTGCGCACATGCACACACACACACACACACACACACACACACAGTGAATAGCTTTTTACATGTTTGAATATGCCTCAGGTGTATTTCAACTGGTAACAAGTTTATATGTGTATCTTTGTGCCTGTGTTTACCTTCACCCCACCATTTGGCAGCTGGCATTGGTTAGTTTATATCCCTATAACTTAGAAGTCTGGCAAAGGTGGAAAATAGAATAAGTACCAGGCTTTAAAAAAGAAATAATTACTGTGATCAATCTGTTTAACTAAAGCCCTTCAGGGCAGTGCCCTAACATACTTGCTGTCCAATGACTTAAACAAAGTCAAAAATAAAATAACAATTGTTATGTGATAATGAAATATGTTGAAAAATAACAAACTTTATTTTCATATTATAATGAAGATTTATGAGAGGATAAAAGGATTATTGTAATTCATGCATGATGTTTCCCATTATGTTCTGACAGCATAATATTGTATCTTACAAGGATCTCTTGAGCCAACATTTTGCCCTTCAGTTTTGTCTCTTATGTTTTGAATTTTATGTACCTATCTTAATTGCAGTCATGAATATTGGGTAATGACTAAAATAATAGGATTGCAAAGACAAGCAGCTGAAATGAGGTTTCTGTGAAGGATCTCTGGAGTAATGCTACTTGACAGGCCATGTAGCTTAGAGATCAAGAAGTCATGAATATTGGGTAATGACTGTAAGTGTATGATTACAAAGGCAAGCAGCTGAAGGAATAATTGGCAATAATACTAAATACAATATCAGCAAAAAGAATTATTCAACACCATCTGATAAACAACATCTTCCTTTTCAAATACCAAATGTACTTATAAAGAATAAAACATGAATTAGAATTAAATGTTTATAGTTCATGTTGGTTTAATCAACAGTAAATTTGTTTAGTTCATTACAAAATTACATTTGTGTACTTAGCACAGTCGGTCTAGCTACTGCTTCTCAGCATTGAGAGGCCACAGCTTTGGTACTATGGAGAGTGTTACATGGAAGAATTGCAAAATGGAATCTTCCAGCTGAGTCAGTAAGTAGAGACCTAGGAGTAGACCAAGAATGAGATAGTTGGATAATATCCATAGTCTCAGTTGGTCATGCTTGGGAATCCAGTCAAAAAGTGTAATGATGGTTGCTTTTGATAGGACCCTATGGAAGAGGGGCCCGAGGACTTTTCCTCCATGACCCTCCCTGGAATAGTGGGTAGAGAAAATGGATGGATGAAATTATGTATAATCATCCTTTTGTTTGAGTGAATTAAATATGTATCTATCTTGGTCTATCTAACTGATAACCAGATGCAAATTGCTTTCATTATCTGGTTCAGTTCTGAGTTCAAATTTCATCAAGGTTGACCTTGCCTTTCATCCCTTTTAGGGTTGATAAAATAAGCAGCAGTTGAGTGCTAGGGTCAATGTAATTGACTTACCCATCCCCTGAAATTGCTGACCTTGTGCTAAAATTTGAAACTTTGTTCTGACATTTCTCTAATTACTAAAGACTATTCTTTTTAGGTTGCACAGAACAAGCAAACTAAACACAATACAACATACAACACAAACTTAAAAGTAAAATGTGATTAAATAAGACTATAGATTATTGGAATTGTCATATAGATTTTAGATCATCTAATGAATGTTGTAACTTATTAGCTGTCTTTTAAGATATTGTTTTCATGAAGAATTTTTATGTTTATTATTCACAATATAGAATTAATCATATATATTGAGAGAGTATCTGTAACAAATTCTACTCTTTGTTTTTAATGTTATTAGTTATGACATGAATAGTCTTTTTGATTGGAAATCAGCTGCTTGACTGGATGAGTGGAATGAAGTTTTGTTATGGCATCACCACAGAACCTATAGAATGTCGACAATCTATTCTGTATAATCAAAGAATACTAGGTACAAATTCCAATTTTTCATTACTTTCAGTGCCTGATTGAATCAACTACACTCAGATGTAACAGTCATTGAGCAAAAAATATAATGTATTTTGTTGCTCAGTTGGAACTCGTTGTTTGTGTTAATGATAATGTTTTTATCCTTGGTTCTAAATACATGGTGCTTTAAATTCTATATAGAATGGCTATAGATGCAGGTGTGGGTGTGTGGTTAAGAAGTTTGCTTCCAAACCACATGGTTTCAGATTCAGTCCCACTGTATACCATCTTGGGCAAGTGTCTTCAATTTTAGCCCTGAGAATTTGATAGATGGAAACTGAAAAGCCTGCTGCATGTGTGTATGCGTTTATCTCTCCTTGTTTTGACATTGCCTGAAAATAAGTTTCATTGTCATATAAGCTGTGTCATTCATTTCCAATATTCTAGGAAAGCATACTGGGCCATGAGGAAACCCTACCTTGCTTGGAAACAGGTGAGGGTTGGTGACAGGAAGAGCATCTGACCATAGAAAATCTTGCTCAATAAAAAAATCTGTTCTAGTAATGTAAGCATAGAAAAGTGGAAATTATAGCAGTAGTAAATATGATGAGTGGAAATTAAAGCACATTTAAAATAACATAATTCAGCATATAACTAATAAATATTTTGTCGACTACATTACTAAGACTTAAATAAAACCAATTTAGTCCATTTTCTTCATAAGTAATAACCTTCTCCCACTGTCAGTTCCAAGCACCTTTTATACCTTTTCCCCGCTAGAGGGTTACATAGATAGCTGGACACTTAACACTGGAGTTGTTTCCTCTACTTCCATATTTTTGTTGATGCAATAATGACCATTTTTTTTTAAAACCAGGAATTATTTCTTAAAATATGTGGTAAAGTACATGTGCTCATTATTCTAAATTATATTAATTATGGGTAGAAAGAATAAAGAAGCCTTGCTGCTGGTTTCCAGTTACATCTAAATTCAAATCTAATGGCTTGATTGGAAACATGCCTTGCAATGGTAGTTGTTTAGAATGCATGAAATTCTTTTGAATTGAGGCCAATAGATATTCCAAAAGAAACTAGCCTAGGTATCTCTCTCTCTCTCTCTCTCTCTTAATAAAATACGGTGCTTTACACTGCTTTAGGCCAGATGAATAATCTTAGTGATTTTGTACTGGTTAAAGCTCATATTAAATGTAAGGAACACCTCTCAGAAAATACAGAACTTTTTTTTCTTAAGTGTGTTTTGATTTGGCTATTCTTTTTTGTCTGTTTGTCTGTCTGTACCAACTACATATCATCATCATCATCATCATCGTTTAACGTCCGCCTTCCATGCTAGCATGAGTTGGATGATTTGACTGAGGACTGGTGAGCCAGATGGCTACACCAGGCTCCAATCTGATTTGGCAGAGTTTCTACAGCTGGATGCCCTTCCTAATGCCAACCACTCCGAGAGTGTAGTGAGTGCTTTTACGTGCCACCGGCATGAAAAATCTATATTTTAGTACAAAGGTATATTCTGAAAATTGTGAGCACATCTCTCTCTCTCTCTC
>NC_068982.1:70258844-70262098 GCF_001194135.2 Octopus bimaculoides | reverse complement strand
CTCTCTTTCCACACAGACACAAGCATAAACACATACTAAAAATCAAATGACAACAAAAGATAGCTTAAAAAAATATATATATATATTGAAAATATAGGCGCAGGCATGGCTGTTTGGTGAGAAGCTTGCTTCCCAACGACATGGTTTGGGATTCAGTCCCACTGTGTGGCACCATGGGCAAGTGTCTTCTACTACAGCATTGGGCTGACTGAAACCTTGAGTGACCAAGACCTTGATTTGGTAGACAAAAACTGAAAGAAGCCCATTGTATACATACATACATACATACATACGTGTGTGTGTAATCACCACTTGACAACTGGTGTTGGTGTGTTTGTCTCTGTAACTAGCAGTTCGGCAAAAGAGACCAATAGAATAAGTACTAGGCTTAAGAAAAAGTCCTGGGGTTGATTTGTTTGACTAAAACCCTTCAAGGTGGTGCTCTAGCATGGCTGCAGTCAAATGAATGAACCAGTAAAAGAATAAAGAATATCTATGATTACAGAAAATAGAAAACAATTACATAGGCATGTGTGTGTGTGTGTGTGTGTGTGTGTGTGTGTGTGTGTGTGTGTGTGTGTGTGTGTGTGTTTATATTTACACCAGTCAAATAAAGTTGATGTTGTGTTTGTCCTGTATTTATTTAATGGTTCAACAAATGAAAATTGAGAAAACAAATACCAAACCAATATAATTGGTATTTAAAATGTTTTGGGTTTTGTAATCATAAATTTCAGAAATTATCGAAGTTCACATTTTATATATAAACCTATTTGTTTAACAATCTCCATTCATTATTCTGGCTGCCTTAATATGTGCTTCAAGCTAGAACTTTCGTGGCTTTCCTACAAAACAAATTGTCTACATGTTGTTTTTTTTTTGTTTTTTGTTTTTGTTATAATCAATGAAGGGCTTATATCCAACCATTTAGAAAGTTTTACATCGAGTGGAATAAATGAAAGCAAATGAAAGTACAATATCCAATGAATATGCAGTATGTGGAATCTAATATATAAAGTCCTGATAGGGTATAAAGATAGGGTATTTCTAATGCAGCATTCAACCCAAGTTCTGGGCTGTCTACACTGTCAAATTCCAGACTAATACCGAAATGTGTGGGTTTAGCAAAGAGTAAAATATAATCCAAGTAATAAGACTAAGAAATACTTTAACACATCTTTAATGATCACATCCAAATAATAAGATAGCCCATCTTTAATGAGCAGTTACAAATGTTTCTGTACTAACCTTGCTTTCAGTACCAAATTGTGTGAAAGTTCATAGTGAAAATTTATGTAATATGTAAATTTTCACTTTGAGTTTTTATGTAAACTGGCATCGAAAGCAGATTTGGTATAGAAACAGTTGTAACTGATCATTAAAGATGTGTTGTCTTATTATTTGGATTTTATATATATATATATATATATATATATATATATATATATTTCATCATCATCATCAAATCATAAATCCAAAAGAGAAGCACTAAGTTATAGAGCAATATAGTAAGTAGATAAAGATAGTTATGCCCATTCTATGGGGGGCTACCCAGAGTCTTGCATCCATAAAGCACCTAGCTTTATAAGCGTCTCTTCAGACCCCAATGGCTGGTGGCCTGTAACCTCTCTGTAAAGCTAAGCACTTTATGGACATGAAACCCTGTGTAACCTGACAGACTGGCTATAACTATCTTTATATAATTAATACATACACATACACACACACACACACACACACACACACATCATCATCATCATTGTTTTAATGTTTGCTTTTCCATGGGCTGAATTTGCCGAGGTAGATTTTCTGTGACCAGATACTCTTCCTGTCATTGCCAGTCCTTATCTGTTTTCAAGTTTGGTAATATTGCCCCATGATCAGACAAGATGATGACACACATTTACAATGATCAAATGATTTTAAGGCAAGGAAGTAATAACACACACACACATACACACACAATGGGGGTGGGGTTTCTTTCAGTTTCCATCTATCAAACCCTGTCACAAGACTGGTTGGCCTATGGTTATAAAAAAAAAAACACTTGCTCAAGGTGCCACACTGTGGGATTGAACCCAGCAATTACATATATCTATATCAGTCTTTTACTCAAAGGCAACAAAAGCATTTATATGCTTTTTACTTATTTTACTGGTTTTTGTCTATATTTTTAATTACAGGTGTTAAATCAGTCACTAGGTAGAGTTGATTAATTCAATTCATTTGATTAGATAATTTGTAAAATGGAAGTGTTGTGAAATAAGATAATGACTTAAGTAATGGCTGCTTGAGGAATTTACAATAATAGCAGTTGGTAAAGGCATTTATCTTCTCTATAGTATATTTTTTATTTTTATTAGAAAAATATCTTTCTGTTTGGGCAGATCTACTTTAACTTCCTGTCTCCCATTGATTTCTGGCTGTAACTATATCTGGTTTTGTTAAAAGAAGGAAAAAAAATATTCCAACATTTGCTTCTTTCATCTTAATGGCAAAACTTCTTTCTCCCTCACTTTCTCTTTTTTACTCTTTAAAAAATATGAACTTTTATTAACTCTCTCAAATTTTCAGTTTTTCTCATTTACCCTCTTTCTCATTTACCCTCTTTCTCTCTCTCTCTCTCTCTCTCTCTCTCTCTCTCTCTCTCTCTCTCTCTCTCTCTCTCTCTCTCTCTATCTCTATCTCTCTTTTGCCCTCTTTCTCTCTATCTCTCTTTTGCCCTCTTTCTTTCTCTCTCTCTTTTGCCCTCTTTCTTTCCCTCTATCTCTCTTTTTCCTTCTCTCTTTCCCTCTCTCTCTCTTTTCCCCTCTCTCTCTTTTCCCCTCTTTCTTTCTATCTTTTGTCCTCTTCTCTCTCTCTCTCTCTTGCTCTCTCTCACTCTCTCTTTTGCTCTCTCTCACTCTCTCTTTTGCTCTCTCTCACTCTCTCTCACTCTTTCTCCTTTTATAACTATAAAATATAAACTTAATTTTCAGCTTCTGTATTTCTTTCTCTGTCATTCTCTCTTTTTTTATTTGTTATTCTCCCCCCCTCTCTCACTCTCTACAACTATAAAATATAGACTTTATTTTTTTAGTTTATTCTCTTAATTTTCAATTTTTCACTCTGGTTGTTTCTCTCTCTCTCTTCTTCTTAAAACTGTAAAATATAAACTTTATTCTTTGGCTTTGTTCTCTCAATATTTCAGTTACTCTATTTTTTAAAACCTCTATCTTCTCATTCTTTGAAATTTTGTCTAATCCATTCATATA
>NC_068982.1:70231310-70258834 GCF_001194135.2 Octopus bimaculoides | reverse complement strand
ATTCATATAAAATATTACTGTGAATTTTTACACGTTTTCTTCTCATTGAAGCTTATTTTATTCCTTATTTTTTTCTTTCAGTAGCAATTTAACTTGTGATTATTTTTAGTCATGTTTTAGAGGTGTACTTACTGACTTGTTTGGCATCAGACATCAAAATAAAATATGAAATTCAAAAATTGTAACTTTAAAGTTAGCTTTCATTTGTGTTACTGCATTATTCTCTCTCTCTCTCTCTCTCTCTCTCTCTCTCTCTCTCTCTCATTTTTGAATGAGTGAGCACTTCACTTGAACTAGTACATCCTATTTTCACAATATGTCAGTTTAATACAGAAGTATTCTTGTTTCAGAGATTGACACTTTTTTAAACAGAGGTGAAGCAAATTGTTTTGACTGTATTTTCCTGTCTTTCAATTCATAACAAACTTGGTGAACTTAACTTTATTATTGATGTTGTTGTTTTTTCTCTTTGCTTCCTCATAGGGTTTCCTGTATATTGTTGACAATGCTTAAACTCATTTGGCCAGTGGGTTACTATATACACATACCAGGGCAGAACCTGTGATGTTCATAACTCCTTTGTACCTGGTAAGTAATCACTTATTCACTTTTTGAAAAAAAATGTTTACGTTATCTGTAGGTGTAGCTATATGGTTAAGAAGCTAGTTTCTCAACCACGTGGTTTTGGGTTCAATCCTACTGCATGATACCTTAGGCAAGTGTCTGCTTTCATATAGCCCTGGGTCAGTCAGAAGCTTTATAAGTGGGTTTGGTAGACAGAAGCTAAAAGAAGCTAGTCATATGTGTGTGTGTGGGTGTGTGTGTGTGTGCGCGCACCTTGTGAGTGGATTTGGTAGATGGAAACTGGAAGAAACCCATCATATGTATGTGTATTTGTCCCGCACCTCCACTTGACAACCAGTGTTGGTGTGTTTATGTTGCCGTAACTTATCAGTTCAGCAAAAGAAACCAATAGAATAAGTAGCAGGCTTTAAAACAAAAAAAGTTCTGGGGTCGATTCATTCAATTAAAAATTGTTCAAGGTGGTGCCCCAAAATGGCTGCAGTCTAATGACTGAGACAAGTAAAAAAATAAAAGATATTACTTTTTCTTTTTCCTTTCTTGAAATTAAATATTTGAATTTCATTCCAAATCTACTTCAGAACACTAAAAAAAGAAAAAAAAATCTCGAGATGTACCTTTATAATCTGGTGCAAGAATACATGTTCACATATGTTTTTTTTATTAGTTCATGTTTGCATTCAGTTTTCCTGTGCTGGCATATCTCAAGATATCTATGGCTGGATTCCCTTCTTGCTGGCTAATCTTTATTTATTTGCAAGGAAGGTACTTATTCTTTTTTGGTCATTGCTTGCCTAACTGCTGAGCTGCTGGGCATATTGTTTATGTGGGACAAACGTTGGCACTGCCCTAGTAGTATCAATGTGAAGATAAGCAGAGAGAGAGAGACACGCGCACACGCACACACACACACAGATGTGTGTTCACATCTGGTAGGCTTCTATAGGGTTCCTTGTTTTTTGTTGAGTTTCATTTATAAGTCATTGGTCAGCCAGAAACTATTGTAGAAGATACTCACCCTACTTGCTCAGCCCAAAAGCATCACAAAGTGCGAACAAACCTGAAACCATGTGCCTGTATGTGCATGCACACACACCACAAAGCATATACAGGTGTGTGCTTTGTGAGTTCTGCAAGTTCTGCAAGAAGCCAAGTGGGTTACTGGCTGCTACTTAAAAGTGCAATCAAGTACTCCAGCAGCTAGCAGAGGTTCCTCACAAAGAGTGCAAAGAGGGAAGATAAATGACAGCAACAGGTAGAATACATTCAGTTTGTAAAGTAGGGGTTAAAGAATGGAGGTGGGAAGTGTGCACTTTCTTGGTGTTTGTGGGGGTTTTAGTTGAGGTAGATGACTAGGAAAGAAAAAGGCGGTGAGCTGGCAGAAACGTTAGCACGCAGGGTGAAATGCTTAGCAGTATTTCGTCAGCCGTTACGTTCTGAGTTCAAATTCTGCCAAGGTTGACTTTGCCTTTCATCCTTTCGAGGTCGATAAATTAAGTACCAGTTATGCACTGGGGTCGATGTAATCGACTTAATCCCTTTGTCTGTTTTTGTTTGTTCCCTCTGTGTTTAGCCCCTTGTGGGCAATAAAGAAATAAGATGACTAGGAAAGATCATGTAGAATTTTTATAGAGTAACTAATTATTAAACTGGTGTTTGAAACATGAAATTATTAAACTGGTGTTTGAAACATGAAATTCTGCTGGGAGCTTTTAATTTAGCTCACCTTAAAAACAGGAATTTCATATCAAAGGACAGAGAATGGTCTTGGACAGGTTGTTATGAAGAAGTTTAAATTCAGAAATATTACCTTAGGTAATTGTCTTCTACTATAGCCAAAGGTTGCTCAATAGCTTTGTGAGTGGAGTTTGGCTGATAGAAACATCTGAGATGTTACTCTTAAATATCAATCACTCTCTTTATAAATGATGTTCTACTCTATTCATTAAATGAATATGGATTATTTTAGTTATGTCTGACAATAGGCAAGCAAAATCATGTAAAGCAACCAAAAACACTGTTGAGCCATAATTGTTCTAATATTATGGCAGATACATAATTTGAGAGAAATAATTACTCAACTCATTATAATGTAATAGTACATTTACTTGACAAGTGAGAATTATTTGGTTGGATTCCCATTGTTGCGTTCTTTATTTTTTTTAACCTGGTTACAAATGTATTGTTTATATTAAAACTCTTAGCTGCTTATAATATATGTTGTTATCACTCTCACCCTCACCTTCTCTCTCTTTCTCTCATGATAGTTTGTATTAAGCACAGTATTACTTTAACCTTTTAGCATTTAAACCAGTCATATTCAGCCCAAATATTCTGTTTTTTGTTAATATCAGCCATATCTGACCTCTTACACTTACTCGGCAATACCATTCTAAAAAATAACATCATTGAAATATTGCTACAAGTTTGACTAGAACTGTTAAGCTGGAGAGCTGCACCAGGCTCCAGTCTGATTTGGCATGGTTTCAATGGCTGGATGCCCTTCCTAATGCCAACCACTTTATAGAGTGTTCTGGGCGCTTTTATGTGGCACTACACAAGTGCCTCTATGTGGCACTGGCACAAGTGCTTTTTATGTAGCACTGGTTCAAGACTCTTGCAGGTCAATCCTCTTCACCAGGGGGGAAGTGACCTTAATACTTCTGCTGTGCAGTATGATTAGTTCAAAACAATGTGAGTAAATAAACATCGCATTTGATAGAGTAACCTGAATGCTACAGGGTTAAACTATACAGTTCTATATTTAAGAGATGAGGAATTATGTACATTATTTACATTAGATGGATATTTGTCCTCGTCTTGTTTGTCGTTAACACAACGTTTCAGCTGATATACCCTCTAACCTTCTTCAGGTGCCTTGGGGAAATTTCGAACCTGAGTTCTCATTCCTAAGGTATTATTATTATTATTATTGTTCAGGTCACTGCTTTGAATCGAACTCAGACCTGAACAATAATAATAATAATAATAATAATAATACCTTAGGAATGAGAACCCAGGTTTGAAATTAGTTCTTATCCTAAGCAATGGTGCCTCATTGGTGGCATTGTGTGATGTTACAAGAGGGCAGCAAATATCAAGGTGTCCTATGGAGAGTGCTGAATGTTCAGAGGAGTTTGTTATTTTTATCACGAAAAATATATTTTGTCCTTTTAATACCAACTCACCTGAGTCTAAAATACAAACTACCTGTGTTAAAGAGATCTGCATTAAAACCTTCCATCAAAATTTCATGTTACAAGCATCAGTTTAATAATGACAGTTATTTTATTAAATTCTTCATTGTTTTCAAAATTATTTGAGACAAGGTTTCAACAAATATGCTAAGAAAAGGGTTAACCATGTACAATAATTATATTTGGACCCTTTTGTTACCATATTTCTGCTGAAATATGCTGCCTTTGTTTCAGCATAGAACTAGAAATTAGTAAAATGACTGTCATTATTAACCTGGTATCTGAACATGAATTGATATACTCTTTTACTCTTTTACTTGTTTCAGTCATTTGAATGCGGCCATGCTGGAGCACTGCCTTTAGTTGAGCAAATCAACCCCAGGACTTATTCTTTGTAAACCCAGTACTTATTCTATCGGTCTCTTTTGCCGAACCGCTAAGTGACGGGGACGTAAACACACCAGCATCGGTTGTCAAGCAATGCTAGGGGGACAAACACACACACGCACATATATATACATATATACGACGGGCTTCTTTCAGTTTCCATCTACCAAATCCACTCACAAGGCTTTGGTCGGCCCGAGGCTATGGTAGAAGACACTTGCCCAAGGTGCTACGCAGTGGGACTAAACCCGGAACCATGTGGTTGGTAAGCAAGCTACTTACCACACAGCCACTCTTGCGCCTATATGCAAGTTTGATGGCAGGTTTTGATTTAGATTGCTTTAAAGCTAGAAACTCATATCATGGGAACAAAGGTAGTTACAGGAGGGTTGCTCTCAAAAGGGTTAAACACATTTTCAGAAAAAAATCTTTGTTAGGTTTTGTAAGACATTTTGTTAGTGAGCAGAAAACACAACTAATGAGTCAAGGTTCAGTATATTTTCATTATAAAAGCCCTTGGTTTCTTTTGCAATTTCCATAGATGATTTAACAGAAGAGCTACTTGCCTTTGCAAATATCTAAATTATTGGCTGATATAGTATAAGAAGATGTAGATGATAAACCCTTGCACAAAGTTTCTTCTGTTTGATTAAAATGTGGGTTTTTTTTTGTCTTTTTTTAAACAAAACTTGGAGAGGGATGTAAGAAAACATAACACCATCTGGTGAAAGGGGCATAGATTAAGTACAGTTGGCATTTCTTTTAGAGTTTTGAAATTTTACATGAAAATAGATTTCATTAGTGTATTCTTGGATAGTTTTTGTTGTGAATAAAGCATTATCTGCAAAGTTGATGTTACATAATGGTATTGCAAAGAAGCCTCAATGGGATTGCATGACTTACTAGAAATAGTAGCCAAATCTCTTTCAGATTACAATCTACAGTCTCGAAAAAGCTAATACTCATTGAATATTATACTCATTGGTGCACAATGCCTGAAAAAGGGATGGCATAGTCATGGCTGGAATCATAAATTTGCTCAGTCACTGACCTGAGGGTACATACATTCTCTGTCTGTCTGTCTGTGTCTCTCTCTCATACATACACACACACGGAAATATATGATGGCTTCTTTCAGTTTCTATCCATTAGTAGAATGCACTCAGCCAAGGTGTTGTACTGTGCCGAAATAATATAGTTACCTATACCCATTCTTAACCCCCCCCCCACACACACACACATTGTGTGTGAAAAAGAAAAATAAAGTTTGTCAGTCAGTGAGAATAAGAGTGAGTAGCAACAGAAAAAAAAAAAAACTGAAGACAAAATGAAACAAATAAAACGGGCCAAGGCTTGAAGCAAAAGCATTCAATATGAAAATATGGCTTCTTTTCAAGTAAAATTTAAAAAAGAGTTTAGACATGAAATCATTAATTTTTTGGTCAAGTCTCTTGAACAAACATTTTGACCAGTCAGTATTCATATAAATCAGTGTTGAATTTATTTCTTGGAAATTGCATTCCCATTCGATTCTTTGTGTCCTAATCAATAGGAAGCTATGCAAAATTAGAAACTGTTTAATTTATCATATTTTGCCTGAAGGTTTATCATTCATACTCACTCATGAGTTAAATCTCAGAAGTGATCTTGTCTCTATAATTAATAACTTTTCAATTTCACCATTGACTGAAGCTGTTTCTGCTGGCAATTTTTACATTACAAAATTTAAAAGCTATTTTGTCCTAACCCAAGACTGGCTTTTATCACACCAAATTCTTATATGTCCTAAAGGTGGCAAGTTCCTCCCTCTCTAAAGTAATCATATAAAAGAAAAAAAAAATGCACCTTTTGTAATACTCTTGACAACAGCTTATTTCCTATTAGCATAAAATAGTTACAAAATAATGGCTATGAATAAAAATCATAATGATGACAAAACATTTACAAAATGTTGAATAAGATGAAAAAAGTGACAAAATGAAAAGAATAAGCATTATGATATTTTTTTTCTGAGCTAAATATTTAGATTTATGGAAATTACTTCTGAAGAAAAATGTCAAATTTTTGTTAAAATATTGGTTTCTTAGTGGTTGAGATAAAAATTGGTTTCTAGGGTTGAGATAAAAGTTGATTAAATAGATTTAGTATATTACTGGTATTTATTCCATTGGCTTTAAATGGATGAAACTAGATGAAATGTGAGTATACATGATGAACCATGAAGTTAAAACTTAGAAAGACAGAACTAAATTTCAGAGTTGTACTTGTGTAGAGACTTTAAATTTCCTTCCCCTTCATTTTCTCCAGTCCTGTCAATAATCCCTTCTCTTTCCCCTGTTCCCTGCCATATTCTCCCATCTCCTACTTACTATCCAAGAATTTTTGCCTGCTCTGTCTTCTGTTATAGGAGTAGCTCTGCAAGTTATGAGGCAATCATCACTGGTGCCACAAAAAACAAATAAAGCAAAACAAAAAGAAAAAAACAAACAAAGTGGTTGATATTAGGAATAGCATCTATCTGTAGAAACCATGCCATAGTAGACATTGGTGTATGAGAGTCAAACTGTCCAACTCCTGTCAGCATGGAAGCCAGACATTAAATAATAATGGACTATTCTGATTATCTGATTATGCAAAAAAAAAAAAAAAAAGAAGAAAAAGTCCTCTAGCTGTAAAAATCATGTCAAAGTAGACACTGGTGTATGACCTTGTTCTCTAACTCATCACATTCTATCAAACCATGTCAGCTTGGAAATAGGACATTAAATGATAATGATGATGATAGGAGTTTAATATCATAGCAAGAGGAAAAATCCCAATGAGATTAGTTGGCACCTGTTTTTGTTTAGTAATTGTAACAGTTTTTTTTTTTTTTAGGTAGAACTACCACACATTGATGGAGAATTCTGATTACAAATAAAAAGAAAAAAAAAATGGGGAAATGCTTTGCAAGGTGATTCTGTTTATCAGTTGTGTTTCATCATCGTTATCGTTCTCCAAAAGACAGTGGAGTGACAGAAATGGTGGTGCCAGACTGAATGCCTTGAAGTGTTTAGTTACATTCCTTTATGTTGGGAGTTCTAATCCTGCTGGGAAAGACTTAGCTTTTTATCTTACCGATGTTAATTAGTACCAGGCGTGTACTGGGATCAGAATTAATCGACTATACTGCTCTTTCCCCACTGACAAAGCTTTTGGCCTTGTGCCAATGTAAGGAAACAACTTTACAACACTTCTCCCAGTGCAGTATATTCCACTTTGGTCCCAACATGGAGGGAAAGAGAGAGAGAGAGGAGGGAAGAAAGGAAAGGATGAGAGAGAGAGAGAGCATGGGAGTGGGGGACTGAGAGAAACTAACAATGGAGGAAAAGATTTCACTAAAACTATTTAATGACTTGTTCACTGAATATTACTACATAATTTAAGTTGGCTTTGACAGTTATATCTAAAGAAATTTGATATTTTTAACGTGAGAAATCAAAGTGGATATTTTGGATGATGTTGTTTCAGGTTGATATACACCATATGTTTTATATTAGTAACCAGAGAAATTCAACATAAACATGCAAGTCATATAAACCTTGATTTTTCCCTTTTAAGAAAACTTTTGGAAAATTTGTCTTCTATTGATCTTGTCGGACATTATTTACAAAACAGCAGTCTATCTATTGATAATATTCTGATTAGTCCGGGCCATCAAATGTTTTCTTTTAGGGGGTACCTCTGATGTCTTTGGAGCTGATAAAATAAGTACAGCAGTGTATTAAGGTTGATTCACTTGATTGTAGCACTTTCCTTAAAAAAGAATTATTGGTCTGCTACCCTGCACTAAACATACGTTCCCTACTTCTTCCACTCACTTCTGGCACCCCTGTTCTATTCATTCCTCCCATCTTGTACCTTGAAAATATACTCTGATACCTCATCACCAATTTTCAGCTCCACCCTTTAATCTCTCTTCTAAAACATGAGCAGTCATATAGTTCTTAAGCAAAAAACCTGCTTTGCTCCTTTCCTCCTGTATTCTTCTTGCTATATTCTTCTAGCATAAAGTTTTACCTCCCCCACTTGAGGTTCATAGTTTTGCAAGATGCATGGTAACTTCACTAGTGCTGAAAGTATGAAAAAAAAAAAAAAAAAAAGCACCCAGTACACACTGTAAAATGGTTGATGTTAAGAAGGGCATCCGACTCTAGAATCATGCCAAACAGACACTGGAGCACAATGCAGTTCTTGGACTCATCAGATCCTTTTGAACTGTCCAACCCATGACAGCCTGGAACAATGATGATATGCCTATATATAAGGAAGAAGGATATATAGTGCATTGCACTATTGAATATATTTTTCAGTACAATTTTATTTTAGCAAGAATACATTTTTTTTAACAACATCTTGTCTCTTAGATTAAACATCTAGTAAGCTTGTTTTTAGTTTGAATTTCTTTTCTTGTTTATGGTCCAATTTTTTATTCTGAACATTTAAAAACTGCTGATTAACCCCCTTTTGACCATATTTCTGTTGAAATATGTTGCCTTTACTTCAAGGTATTTTGAAAATAATGGTATGTCTGTACGCCTGTCCACATACATTATGTGTTTGTTTGTTCCCTTCCTCTACTGTCTGACAACTGGTATGGGTTTTACATCCCTGTAAATTCGCAGTTTTGGTGAAAGAAATCAATAGAATAAGTACTGGACTTTAACCCAACCCTCCAAGTATTGGGGTCTATTTATTCAACTAAACCCTTGAGGTAGTGCCTCAGAATGGCTGCAATCAATTTCTTAGTTGTTATTTTTGCATAACACATGTAATATATAATGTTGGTATTCTAAATTTTATTTTGAAACTATTGAGTTTGACAGAAAACCAAATTCTAGTCACTGTTAATGCTTTTAGGAAAGGCGGTGGCATGGGCATGTGTTGAGGAAGGATGAGGAACATGTTCTGAAGAGGGTGTTAAAGTTTGAGGTAAATGGACAGTGAAAGCAAGGTAGACCGAGGAAAATGTGGAGGGGACATGGAGGAGGAGGAGATTGGGAAGGTTGGCTTGAGAAGGGAGGACGCCCAAAAACCAGACAAGATGATGAGATGGTGTGAGGGCAGTTGCTATGGCAATGAGTTAGATCCAGCTACTCCCCGTTAACGGGGACAAAACCTGGATTCAAAATGATGGATGGTGATGATAAATATCACAATCTTTCCTGCTTTTATTTTAGTTAATTCCAAGTCAAAGGTTTTTCCAGCAATAACCATATCATTTTTTTTTTAATAATGTATCTGAGACTACAAAATCCTGTGTATCTTTCATGTCAACAAATATTATAGGCTGTGAGTCACTAGAGACTTAGCTGCTGTTTCTTGGAGGTTGAGTAACTATAGAGGAGAGAATTCTTTGTTTATATTTTGTAGTTATTTATTTGTGGATAAAAAAACAATCTGCATTTCAACCAATTCAAAAATCAGATGTTTGTTACTCAACAGTTTTTAGAATTTCAAAATAGTTTTTTTATGTATAGTTTTTAAAGTTATTGAATTATATTTTTTTGTTTTTATTTATTTAGTTTCTCAATTTTTGTTTGTTTTTGGTTTGTAAATTCTTTCCCTGGAGACAAATAGATTTATGCAAAGGCATAGTATCATGTGAATCAGAATGCAAATGTTTTTTGTCTGTAGTCTGTAACTTGTGATAATTTATTCAGAAAGTGGGGGGATGCAGTATTTTCCACTCTACTGATGAAATATATAAAAATTGTAATGTAAGAAACATTCCTAATGATGATGGAAAAAGTAAATAAATTGTAAATTCATATTTTATTTTTATATTTTTTCATGCAAAAAAAGAAAAGAAAAAGTACATATTTTGAAGCACTGCTTAAAACCATCAAATGGAAATTTAGGACATAGAACATCAAATATACATGTATATATATATATATATATATATATATATACACACACACATACATGCACATACACACAGTGTATATATACACACACACATATATATACATATACATACATGCACACACACACACACACACTTACATACACTCACTCACACATACATGAACTCACACACATGCACACTCTCTCACATACATACATACATTACATACATACATGCATTACATACATACATAGATACATACATACATACATAGTCCTTAAGATTCTTTTCTTTTTCTTATCAATTTCATATAAATTTTCACATCAAATCTTAAGCGCTCTAATTAATGAGATAAGGCAGTAACTAATTAAATAATAAATGCTTATTACATTTTAACTCTGTAGCTTTACATAGTAATCTTTCAGTATACCTGTTTTTTATTTTTTATTTTTTGAATTTCAATTGAGTTTACTGAAAAAAATAACCTCATTCCTGCCTCTGAGAAATAGACCAATAAACCATAAATTATCTTTACAGTCACACCTCTTAATAATTTTATTTACCAAATCCTTGAAACAGCATGTGGTAATAATAATAATAATCATAATCATAATAATAATAATAATCATTGTCATTATCATCATCACCATCTTAGAGTCTGAGATACCGATTGTGTTGCCTCAGTATCCTTATGCCAACTTGTTTAGTTCGTGATATCATTCTGTTTTTAAGATGTTTACTAAATAACCACTTTACATCATATTTCATCACTGTTGAAATGGGCTGAGAGATGAAACTTGGCACAGATGTGCAGAACATTTCAACTTGCTAGTAAGCCTGCCAGCCTTCATCTTCTTCCTTCTCCTCTCTGTGGCTGTAGTGGCAAGCGGTAATTGTACAGTGTGTGTGGGGCGGGGGGATACTCTCCTTATTAAGTGTTATGTTTACATGGGATTCTTGTGGAAACGGTTTTTATGAGCCTTGGTTGCTATTATTTGCAACTACTGGAGCTTTTTTCTCAATTACTTAATGTACAGTGACCACAAGATACAGTTTTAATGGCTGCATTTCCTCTTTATTTCATTTTCTGTCTGAATTTTGGTAAGTGATTTCCTTTTTTGCACCCTTTCCTCTGTATTATCTGGACTAGCAAACCCAATAAGATCTTTTACCTTTTATCCATTACTTATGTCAGTCACTGGACTGCATCCACATTGGAGCATCATTTTGAAGAGCTGTATTTTTTTCTTTCAAAGTCTGGGACAATTCTGTTGGTCTCTTCACTGAATTACGAAGTTACAGGGACAGCAACACCAATTGTCAAGTGGCAGTGGGGACAAAAGCACTCACATATGTACGCGCGCACACACACACACACACGTGTATATATATATATATATATATATATATATATATATATATATGATGGACTTCCACACAGTTTCCGTCTACCAAATTCACTCATAAGGTGTTGGTTAGCTTGAGCCTGTTGTAGAAGACATTTGCCCTAGGTGCCATGTAGTGGGGCTGAACCTGAAACCATGTGGTTGTGAGGTGAGCTTTTTAACCACACAACCATAATTAGTGATAAAATAGTTTTGTCTGAAAAATTAGTAATTAGTAGTATATTTGAATTTTTTTATATTTCACAAAGAGTTAAGGTGGTGAGGTGGCAGAATCATTAGCGTGCTGGGCAAAATGCTTAGCAACATTTCATCCCTCTTTACATTCTGAGTTCAAATTCTGCTGAGGTCCACTTTGCTTTTCATCCTTTTGAGGATTGATAAAATGAGTACCAGTTGAGCACTTGAGGGGGTCGATGTAATTGACTTATCCCATTCCTCGAACTTGCTGGTTTTGTGCTAAAATTTAAAACCAATATTTCACAAAGAGAAAAGAATTTTTTTTATGTTACTGTTTTCTTTTAGTAGTTACGTAGTATGAAATGACTGATTAGATAACGAATCACATGGTTTGGGCTTCAGTCTCACTGCATGGCATTTGGGCAGATGTCTTCTGCTATAACCCTGGATCCATCAAACCCTTGTAAGTGAAAGAAGCCTGTTGCATATATGCTTGCATGCATGTATGTGTATATGCATATATCATCATTAGCACCACCGTTTAATGGCTGTTTCTCTATGCTGATGTGGGTTGGATGGTTTTACAGAAACTAGCAAGCCAGAAGACTGCTTCAAGCTCCAATGTCTGCTTTGGCATGGTTTTTATTACTGAATGTCTTTCCTAATGCCTGTTACTTTTCAGTGTGTACTGGGTGCTTTTTTTTATGAGACAAGTACTTTGTGAGGTCATCAAGTAACTTGTCAGACAAGACCCTTCTACTGAGTGTGTGGGTGTGTTATCGAGGGAGGTGGCTTTATGCCAACACACACACACACACACTTCCAAGCTAAACTTAACATGTCTTATGTAACACATACAACTACTGATTAGTTTTTTCCTCTAGTCTAATTAATGACCAGTGGTTGTTTGCATCATTGTGGGTGTGTGTTTGTTTTGTTGCCTTGACATTGCATGAAAGTTGTAAACAAGTAATCACTGTCATATAATCTGTCCCTTGTTTCTAGTGTTTTGTGAAAACATGTTCAGCCATATTGAAATACTACCTTGCTTGGAAACAAGGTGAATGTTAGTAGCAGTAAGTGCATTTGGCCATAGAAAATCTACATTAACAAATTCCATCTGTTTAGCCCATGCAAGCATGGTAAAGTGGACTTTATTACGATGATGGTGCTCTATCATCAAGTGTAAATTTAATAGTTTTAGTAGTTATTTTAGGTATCTTTGATTTATTATGGCTAATAATATTTCTTTTATAAGATGGTGAGCACCAACTTCCATTCTTAATGTTATTCACTTAGCTCTGCTGCATTGATTTATCATTATTGCATCGCCTTTTGTAGAGTAACGATAAGCTTATCTTTTTAAATGTAGCTTATATTAATGTTAGCAAGTAATTGCTTTTGTAATTCAACATGTTAAGAAATGAAACTCTCTTCGTTTATGGTGATTATTTTCAGTTGTTTCCTGATTTTAAGAATCAATTTCATGCATGCATGTGTGTGTGTGTGTGTGTGTGTGTGTGTGTGTGTTGTAAGGATAAGGATGGAAAAAACAAAACAAAAAAAAACTGATATCTCGTTTCTTGTTTTTTTTCTTCCACATCTCAAGTTACTTCATGTTGATGGTGCTGGTGTGAGATATGTTGGCAATGGTATTAAGATGGATCAGTTTACCTAAATATAGATTTAATCTGAATTATCATGCTGCAGTGACCTTTCGGTATAAAGCGGTTTAAATATATCATTGTAGCTAATAACATGTATATGTATTCCCTTATATTGATAGTAAAAAAATGGTTCAGACTAGACTATTCTTTTATGGGGGAAATGCACAGGATTACATCATCTTTACTTTTATGTGGCTGAGAGTTGTTTGCAGCCTTTTATGGATTGCAACAGAGGGAGACCAACAGTTTTTTTTTCCCCCATTAGTATCAAATTTCGAAGTTTAAACTCTAGTTTATAAAGATATGTTAGTTTTTTTTAAAAAAAAAGACTTTATCCCTTTTGTTACTATATTTCTGTGGAGATAAACTGTTTTTATTTAAATTAATTTGGAAAATAATTAAAAATTTTGTAAGATAACTTTGTCATTATTAAGCTAGTGTCTAGGATATAAAGTAACATGAAATTTTGATGGAAGGTTTTAATATAGATCACTTTTAAACAGGAAGTTTCTATCATAGACCTAAGAGTGATCTTGAGTTGTTTAGTACTGGAAGGGTTAAGCAGTACAGGCTAGAAGTTAAAGTAGGTGAGTAGTTAACAATAAATAAAGATGAGATATTGTATCAACCTATATAAGTTGTTTAATGCTTCTATTATATTTCGGGAAATCATCCCGTTATCAAATATAAGATAGAAAATATTCAAGGATCCCGAGGAAAAGTGCTATTGTTGGCAGGCAAAAGAATCATCATCATCGTTTAACGTCCGCTTTCCATGCTAGCATGGGTTGGACAATTTGACTGAGGACTGGTGAAACCAGATGGCTACACCAGGCTCCAATCTGATTTGGCAGAGTTTCTACAGCTGGATGCCCTTCCTAACGCCAACCACTCAGAGAGTGTAGTGGGTGCTTTTACGTGTCACCCGCACGAAGGCCAGTCAGGTGGTACTGGCAATGGCCATGCTCAAAATGGTGTATTTTATGTGCCACCCACACAAGAGCCAGTCCCGGTGCACTGGCAACGGTCTCGCTCGAAAATCCTTACACATGCCACGGGCACAAATGCCAGAAAGGCAACGCTGGGCACAGGTGCTATCCAGATTTCGCTTTCGCTTGCCCCAATAAGTCTTCGCAAGCTGAGTTTCGTGTCCAATGAAGGAGACGACGTTGGCATGGGTACCAGTCGTTGAATTTAGTTCGATTTCGTTAATATACTCCTATTATTCAATGAAATTTTGATTGTTTCCATTTTTTTTTCCATATCATTGATAATCAAAATAATTTTTTTCCCCCTGTCAGAGATAAAATTGATTCTTCCAGAATGTGTTTTGAACACTAATTCTAAGTTTGCTTTTCATCTTTTCCTCTTGTATGTCTAATTTTTGGAATATAAATTTTGTGCATTACTTGAATGGAATCACAGCATACACATGATTAATTCATAAATAATTAATGCTATGCCCGTTTTTATTTTATAAATCCAATGCTAGGAATTCATATAATTGAAGAATATACAATATACAAGTTTTTAGGCCAAATGAAGATCACACACACACACACGCACACGCACACACACACACACACACACACACACACACTCGTGCACCCACACATGTACAGACTTGCAGTGGCTATCAACTCCTAGCCAAATATAATCATCACTAACAAATTATCTTATCTTCATTATCATTTAACGTCTGTTGTCGGTGCTGGCATGGGTTGGATGGTATGACTGGGCTGGCAAGCTAGAAGGCTGCACCAGACTCCAGTCTGATTTGGTATGGTTTTCTATGGTTGGATGCCCTTCCTAACACTAACCACTCTGAGTGTAACAGGTGCTTTTACATGACACCAGGGTGTGTTTACGAGCCACCAGTACAGGTACCAGTTTGCGTGACACTGGTATCTGCCATGACTGTGATTTTGCTTTGCACGATGAGTCTTCTTCTCAAGCATGACACAATGCCAAGGGTCTTGGTTATTGCTTCCATGAGGCCCAACACTTGAAAGGAACTTAGCCACTCCACTGCCAACACTTCAATGGAACCCAGCCACTTTGCCAACACTTCAATGGAACCCAGCCACTTTGCCTCTGTGAGGCTCAACGTTCAAAAGATATTTTTTATGTACCACCAGCACGGGTGCCCTTGGTTTGACAGATCCTCTCAAGCAGGGTACTGTCAATTTGGGTAGCTGTTCCCTTAATTGAGTCAACATTTGGCAGATTTTCCTCCTCCCATTCATTCTCCACATTCAGCTGTCTTTTATAATGGCATCTCCAAGCCTCTTTCTTTGCAGACTCATTAAAAGCAAGTGCACCATCATCGTCCATCTCTCTCCTATGGCATCACAATTTTCTCTCACACACTGTTTTGCAATCTGAAATACTTCAGTTCTTTGATTCTCATGATGCTGAACATAGGCAAACTTCTTCTTTTCTGCTTCTTGCTTGGCTAGATATACCTGTCTCCTAGCTTCCCTTATGGCTATCTAATACAGTTCCCTACTGCTCCCACTCGTCCAAGCCTTCGAAGCCTGTTTCTTTGCTCTAATGGCCTTGTTTACAGTATTGTTCCACTACCACATTACCCTAGGTCTGGAAGGGACTTTGCACCAGTCTGTGGCACCCAGGAAGCTGTCTCACAGGAATTTCCAGTTGCCCTCTATGTCACAAGTTTGTAGCTCCTTCTCCCTCTCATCAAATTTCTTAATTAGGATGTCCCTAAGATATTAAAGACAATGGCTGTCAGCAATTCCCATACTGAAATTTAAAGTCAATAACAGCTTGTACAACACTGCTAAAACTCTCATCCACAGAGCCTAGTAGTTTGAAAAGATCTCTGGCTTTACAATGGAGCAGCTGTTATTTTGTACTTTCCCTCTCTTAAAGTGATGTCTAAACAAAGACTAGGGGTCTCTCTACTGCGTTCATCTGACCCTTGACAGCTTTGTTTTTCGTTCTGCTAGGTGTCCAATAAAATCCACCCTCCTTACCAAGCAGGCTTGGTAGAGTTGCTGACTTAGTCACTGATAGCCCAGCCATGCAACAGGTTATAACTGGGTTACAGGTTACCAGTAGCACTAAGAGTGAACTTACACACACAGACACATATGACTGGATTTTTTTAGTTTCCATCTACCAAATTTACTTACAAGGCTTTCGTTGATCCTGGGCTATAGTAGAAGATACTTGTCCAAGGTGAGCCTGAACACAAAACCATGTAGTGGGGAAGCAAACTTCTTAACCACACAGCTATACCTGTTGTAAATATGGTTTTATAAACTTGGTCAGAGCTGTCCATGTTGCATCATCCACAATTGTCAGCAGTTATATTTTCATTCCAAACTCCCTGAATACAGTAATACCTTGGTAGCACTATAGATATATTTTTTTAAATGCAGTGCTAAATGGTACAACACTGGAGGATGTATCTTAAATATAGATACATAGTAACATAGCATAGAGATATAAGATTGATAGGCTATTTTTAACAGTGATGCAGACACAAATGAAGACGATAAACATTGCCAAATGGCTGAGAAATCCAGAGCCTTACTGTCAAACTCTCCAAACACTTAAGAACTTTAGATAACCTCACATGTGACATGATGTTACTCATCATAATCTAAATTTATACAGGAATCAGAAAATTAGTTTAATTACTTGAGATCTAATATTTTAAAATTATTGAGTGATTTGAATTGACTTTAATCAAAAGTATACAAGTCTAAGCAGCCTTAATTCAGTTGAAAAGCTGTAGTGTGAAGAATATAGGACAAAAAGAGCTATGCCTGGGATTAGGATCTAAGCTGAGGTTCCCCCCCCCCCACTTATTGGTTGCTTTTTAAAGAACACATCTAATGTTGTCTTCATTTTGTGAGTAGCAAGACACCTGTGCTTATCCCTCTGTTATATTTAGCCTCCCAACACCTTGGTATAAAGCTATCTCTACCCTCTCTCAAATATTCTCTTCACTTAGTTGAAGGGTCTTTCTTTACTCTTGTTATTTTTGTGACTGGCAAGTTACTTTGTGACCTCACTAATGCTAGTGGCATGAAAAAAAAAAAAAAAAAGCATCCAATAAGCTCTGTAAAGTGGTTGGCATTAAGAGAGCATCCAGTTGTAGAAACTACACCAAAGCTGGCGTTAGCACTTGATGCAGTCCTGCAGGTCACTGTATTCTATCAAACTGTCCAACCCATTCCAGTATGGAAAATAGATATCTGATGATGATGATATGTCTGTTTGCAAAGTTGTCAGTGTGTTGATGATTGAATTTATACGGTTTTTAATTCGTTTAGTTGATCTGGAAAATATCTTAGATTTCATTTTAATGAAGTTTACTTTATTTACTAAATAAGGTACCTGATGCTATTGAAATTGTTGCCTTTTTTTTTTTTTTTTTTTTTTTTAAAGATTTTTGGACAACTATCAAAATTAGAAGTTTTGTAACGTAAATACAAAATTGGAAGAACTAATTTTAGTGATTTGCAAAAAATACATTAGAGATTAGCAATATGGAAAAATTTATATCAAGAGTTTTGTCTATATCTAATGCAACTATTTTAATGTTGAATTGCTGGAAAACAACATTTAGAGATAAGCGATTCACTGCTCTGTCTGTTATCCTTTACTTGTTTCAGCCATATAACTGTGGTCATGCTAGGACACCACCTTAACCCTGGTACATATTTTATCTGTCTATTGTAGAACTGCCAAGTTGCAGAAAGAAACCAGCACTAGTTGCCTTGCATGGTGGAGGAAAAGCATCCCACCCTACATATATATTTATGTGATGGGCTTCCACATTTTCCTTTAAATTTACTTACAAGGCATTGGATGGCCTGGGGATATAAAAGAAGAGACTTGTCCAAGGTGCTGTGCAGTGGGACTGAACCTGAAGTTAGATGGTTGCAAAGCAATCTTTTTAACCACACAGTAATGCCTGCTTGATGAAATTTATTGAACTCTTAAATTCTGACACCTAAATTTCTAGATATTTTTTGAGACTGTTAAGCTTGTTTATTATTTCTTCTTCCTCTTTAATTTGAAAATACAGGAATATTTAATGGTAATTTGATAGAATGATGAGTCTGTTTATACAAAAAATATGTTAAGATGTAGGATAACTAAAATCTGTGTAATGAACTGTGTTGTGCTGTTAGTTTGGCTTTGGAACTCCTAATGAAGCTAGGCCAATTTAGTGAATTATGATGCAAGTGGGGAAATCAACACAGAGTTAAATGTTATGACAGCAGGTAGCTGTTTATGTCATCTTGCGTATTATATAAATATGTGTAAGATGAAATAAAAAATTGAATTTTGTAGATGTATGATAATGAAGTTCTGTTGTAATTAGTAAACATTGTAATAATGAAAAAAGCAGAAAGTACCTGAGTTGTATTCGGACATGTGGTATAGGTATTTGTTTAGGAATAATTAGTAGTGACGATTTTTCTATCTTTTAGTCAGGAAAGGAAGTAGTGTCCTTGACTCTTTTACAAAATCTCTGAGATTATTGGGAGGCAGGGTGGAAGGTATCTTCAGATCGGAGTCCCGGCCTGATTGCTTGCAGCAGAGTGAACACTGCTAAATGTTCCCAACATGTTGGTGTTGAACAAGGTGATGGATGAGCCCTTTGACATTTAAACTGGCTGCATCCAGTCCAAATATTCTACCTGTTTTATGGTCCAACTGGTAAGATCCAACCCCTTACACATACCCTACAATGTCATTCAAAAAATAAGTCACATCAAAATATCAAAGCTACAAAGTAATGCATGATTAATTCAAGATAATGTGAATAAATAAACATTAAATTTTGATAGAATAATATGGATGCTTAATGATTAAGTCTTCCATTCATGTAAACCATACAAAGATTGGAACTTAGAATGCGAAAAACTGGATCAAAAACTGCAAGGAATTTGGTCTGATGTTTTAATAGTTTGGTCAATCCATCAACCTGTGGGTGTATTTTTTCATCAACCCTGAAAAGTAAAGTTGACCTCAGTGGACATTCTGTCCCCTGCTCTAATAATTCTACCATTTCTCTGCTATGAAAGGATTAAGAATTTTTCTCACTCTCACAACAGTCACAAGCAAAATATATTCTCCCCATGAAACACCATTCCAAAATAGTTACTAATTCCTCAACATTTCTATATTCAGTCCTTCATTGTTACATATGCTTGTATTTATGCTTTTGTTTGTATCATGTTTTTCTTTTAAATCTATTTATGGTCTAGAACTCGGTTATTTAAAACATACATTCAGAGGACATCATTCTTGACTAACACTGAGATAATGATGATTAATATCTTTCAATGACACAACTGAGTGGTCCATATAACTTCTGTTGAATAGCATAAACTAAGCTTGAGAAACATGTGCAAGTAAAAGGATAAGGAATCTCGTACATTTGTTACATTTATTCTTTCTAATTTAAAAAATATTTAATGGTTTAGTCAGAGAAGAATGGGAGTAGTTATTCTTAGACTAGAAATCTGGTCTGAATATTTACAAAATTCAACAGACTTCCACACAGTTTTTGACTTCCAAAGTTCACTCATAAGGCTTTGGTTGATCAGAGGCTGTGGTTAAAAAGTGTTTTAACCATAGTCTTACCTATTATAATAATATGCACATCTTTTACATAGATGATTAATTATTTTTTAATAATCACTCTTTATCTGTTGAACATTTCTTTTAAAGTTTCAAGTTAAGCAAGAAAAAAATCTTTATGCAAAACATATTTTCTTATTGTCTTGATATGTTCAAGGTCATATAATAAACTATTTTAATGATTAAGAATATTTGTAATAATATTTGGTATTTAGCAATATGTTTTTAGGAACAGGTTTGGCTGTATGATTAAGAAATCTGCTTCCTAACCATGAGGTTTCAGATTCACTGTACAAGCACTTGAGAATGAATGAAACTGAAAATAAGTGGATAAAGAAAATAAGGCATGGACAATTTCATAGGGATGTTGAAGATAAGACAGACAGAAAAAAGATGGCTATGGATGACTAAAAGTGATTTAAAGCCAGAAACGGAGACCCTAATCTGTGCTGCCCAAGAGCAAGCACTAAGAACAAACTATATAAAATACAGAGTAGACAACACATCAGAAAGTGATAAGTGCAGAATCTGTGGACAAAATGGTGAAACTGTATGGCATATTACCAGCCAATGTACACCACTAGCCCAGAAGGAATATAAGAGATGCCACGACAGTATAGCAAGGCTTGTTCAATGGACACTTTGCAACAAGTATGGACAGAGAAAAAAAATTGGTACACTCACAAACCTGAAGGTATCATTGAAAATGATAATGCAAAGATCCTGTGGGATTTTATGATTCAGTGTGATCATGAGATAGAAAATAGGAAACCAGACATAGTCTTAATTGAGAAAGAAACCAAACTATGCTGAATCATAGATATAGCATGCTCAGCTGACAACAAGGTATGTGATAAGGAAGAAAGAAAAATCGATAGGAATGACAGGTTAGCTTGGGAAGTAAAGCAGTTGTTATTGATGAAAAAAGGTGGTAGTGGTACCAATAATTGTCGGAGCCCTGGGAACAGTGAGTAAAAATCTCAAGAAGTACATGGAACAAATAGGGGCTGCAATAAGGGTGGAGCACTTGCAGAAAACAGCACCGCTTGGAACCACTCGAATACTCCGGAAGGTGCTAAAAAAATATGAGGTGTTACCTTAGTTCACTGGTAGTGAACAGCTGACACCATAGTACATCTCCAGCGTTAGAAGCTGTGCAAAAGCAATAATAATAATAATAATAACAAAGGGCAAGGTAAAAATCTTTTGGTTAAGAAAGTTAAAACTCTTAAGCTTATCAATATATGTTGGGTTTGGATCCCCCATTATGTTTATTTCCTGACTCAGCAGATTACACCAGGATGGTATTTAGCTCCAAAAATAGAAAGAAAAAAACCCCTCATTCTACTTTTTCATGGTCTAGTTAACTAATATATTGTTACTTTGTTGATAAATATTAAATAGACACAATTAACCAGTAAAATATAGTTGTTCAATGAAGTTGATAACTGACAATAATTTTTGCTTTGTTTTGTAGTTGGACATTGTTCTAATTAGAAAATCTTTTGACGAAATCTCTATGAGTTTAGGTTGACCACAAAGTTATATCAATTCTTATTCAGATATTCATAAAGTGCATCCATGCATGTAGAGAAAACTGATTGTTAAAAAAGTTATGGCATTCTCTGTTTAGTCATTCTGTCATTAGACTTTCAAATATGATGAAATGGTCTTTGTTTTGAGCTAAATGTGTGCGCACAGACACACACACACACACACACACACTCTGGACACAAGAAATGATATGATTCAGTTTTTAAATATTTATATTTAGTGATTGTAACTTGGAAGTTAGAACTGAAAGACAACCAGCCAACAATTATTATGAAAGCTTGGTGGACTTATTTCATTGTTGCTTTGATATTAGTGTTAAGCACATGACATGCGGCTATGGGCTAGAACTGTTTATACTATTATCCTGTAAAAAACATTAAATCTAAAATTCAGACCATAAACTGTGCTACTTTTTGTGTTTATTTTCTTGCAAAAATAGCTTTAGAATTTGGGCAAGTAACAAAAACTACTTTAATAAGAATGAAATGAAATTTGTTGATATTTGCTACCTTTGATAATTTGTTTTGCGTTTTGTTGTGCAAATGATATGCAGTCTGACATAAATCTAAATTACATCAGCATGGAAAAAAAAAATTGGCATTAAAATAACAATGATGATGATTGCAGTGGCATTGATAACCAGCATCCTCCCACATGTTCTAGTGTCAGTATTCATACAATTCTTGTGAACTTCAGTTTTTAAAAGAAATAATGCAATATATATGAAGTTCTGTAGACAAGAGAGTTTGATATTTCAAGAGCAGAAATAAACCAAGGGAATCTTTATTTACAATAGCTTGATTAGTTTCTTAAGGAAATTAGGTAAGTAGAAAAATTACAGAGAAAATGAGAGACTGTTGTATAGGCTGGTCTATAGATAGATTTATTCTACCAATATTATTATTTTGATTATTAATGGAAATTCAGTTGAAAAAGGAAATGGCATTAAAACAAACTGGAAAAACAATAACCTGAGTGGGGTCAGTAAGCCAATAATAAACATACAGTGGTTTTATTTCACTTGTTTTATTGTTATTATTAGTCAACTAGTTAGCCATTTAATCAATTAGCTAATTGATTGTTTGATTAATTGCTTAGTCAGTCAATCAGATAGGTTTCTCAAAGGGCATGTCATCGACAAGGTTGCAAATGGTGATGCAAGGACTTTGATAAACCTAATTGATTGATTGACCAAATGATTAATCAAAGAATTGGTTAGTTAATTGTTTAAATGGTTAATGAATTGACAAATATAAATAAAGAAGTGAAATAGAACCAGTGCATGTGTTCATTATTAGCATAATGACCCTCTTGAAATATAATACCTGTTTTAACATGAATTCATATCAAGAATCTTGCAAATCAAATACCAGAACAGAATGTTCTCATTCAACTTAGAAAATAAGGTTAGATTTGGTTGATAAATTTGAAAGTTTACAAGTATCTGTAATTTATGGAAAGTTTTCTCTGAACTGCTGTTTATAAGTTTTGAAACTATGGCAGTGAATACTATTTTACATCTGTGTGTACGTATGTATTTTCATATGTCATCATGTAAGTGCAAGCATAGCTGTGTGATTAAGAAGCTTGCTTTGTAACTATGTGGTTTGGGGTTCAGTCCCATTGTGTGATACCTTGAGCAAGTGTCTTCTACTGTAATCTTGGGCTGACCAAAGCCTTGTGAGGGAATTTTGGAGATGGAAACTGTGTGGAAGCCTGTCGTGTGTGTGTATGTGTGTGTTTGTTTGTGCCACCACTGCTTGACAACTGGTGTTAGTTTATGTCCCCATAATGTAGTAGTTTGGTGAAAGAGACCAATTGAATAAGTGCCATACTTAAAAAGAAAAAAAAAGAAACAAGTACTGGAGTTGATTTGTTCAACTAAACACTCCAAGGTGGTGCACCAGTATGGCTGCAGTCCAATGACTACATCAAGTAAAAGATAAAAGATATAGTTTTTGTTTTACTTTGTATTTTCTTCACACTTTCATATTTTATTACATTTTTACTATCAAATTTTCAATAGATTTATACAACATCAATCTCAAGTTTAAAGAATTGATGCTTATTGAAAATATTTGATTGATTTTTTTTTTTTATTGTTATCGATTCCTGTCTTAGAATGCAAGTGTTATATGAATAATTACACTGCTTTTAGTCTTTAAAGTAAGATATTTTCATTTATATCACAATTGTTAAAATGTAAATTTGTTCATGCTAATTTCTCATATTTTATTGACCTACATTAAATGGTAAACGAGTAATTATAGACAGGGTTATTAACTTCATCTTATACAATCAATAATTACTTGTTTAATAATCCCTCGTCTTAGAAGTATGTAAATATAATTACATTAATTGTTGTCAATTTACCATTTAAAAGACCTGATACATACAATTGAGTGAATAAGAGTGAGCGATCAACTCAATCTTGAATTCAAATCCACTACTAGTTAATGTTTAGTGCTTTGGTTAATTTAATGTTTAGTAATTAATAACAGACTGGTATTATACCCAGGGTGAGATTTATTTCTTATTTGTTTAACATATACTATATCTTTATGCTAAGATTGGATGAGAAATTTGTTGTATTTTCCACCATGTAGCTAGAATGAAAGTTGGACACAAATTAATTAGGTTTCTATTAAAGTGATTGGATTAAATATAGTATAATATACTATGTTTTCATATAAGTTGTAGGCATAGCTGTGTGGTTGAGAAGCTTGCTTACCAACCATGCAGTCTTAGATTCAGTCCCACTGTGTAGTAACTCAGGGAAGTGTTGTCAACAAAGCCTGGATTGACCATAGCCTTGTGAGTGGACTTACAGGTGGAAACCGAAAAAACCCATCATGCGTGTATACATATATTGTTGATACCACTCACCCTGTAGAGGATTGGCCTGCTGGTGCCATGTAAAAAGCCCCTGTGCTGCACCATGTAATAGTACCTGCTCCAGTGCCACATGAAGATATCTGTGCTGATGCTATGTAAAAAGCACCCAGCACATTCTGTAAAGTGGTTAGCATTAGGAAGGGCATCCAGCCATAGAAACCAAGCCAAATCAAACTCGAACCTGTGCAACTCTCCTACTTGCCAGCTCTGATCAAACCATCCACCCCATACCAGCATGGAAAATGGACATTAAATGATGATGATAATGATATGTGTGCCCACCCTTGTATTGGCATCATTTGATTATTGTAAATCACACTCATATAAGTGACTTGTCCATTGTGAAACATTACTTTACTTGGAAACAAGTGAGGGTTGGTGACAGGAAGTGCATCCGGCCATAGAAAATTGGCCTCAGCAAATTCCATCCACCCCATGCAAGCCTGGTAAAATACATTTTAAAATGATGAGAATGTGTTTTTCTTTTTCCTATTCCCGTGCTGTATGAAGTATACTTGTTGCAGATATAGACAGTAAGACTTAGTTTGCAGTTTCTAATTTTGTCATTAGCACGAGGTTTAATTTCACAGATGTCACTTCTTATCTCCGAGTTTATTTTAGTAAGATAACAGGAAGTATAAAAATATCATTCTACTTAGTGACTTGAGGGTTTATTTAACTTGGTAGCAAAAGTGAGACTATTCAGCACAATGTTTCTAAAAATCTCTTGATAATTGCCTTTACATCTTTTCTGCCCACTGTTCCTGAGAGAGTAGAATTCTCAGGTACCTCCTCCATTGGGTGCTTTCAAAAGCAACTGTTGTTACATTTTCCAGCTGGATTCTAAGCATGACTAGCTGAGACTATGGATATTATCCAATCATCTCATTCATGGTCAACCCTTTGATCTCCTGCTAGTTGGTTCACCTTGAAGAATCCATCTTGTGCCTCTTTCCTGTGACATTCTAATCACATGTCTGTAGTACTGGAGTTGTGACCACTCATTGCAGAATAGTGGTGGCTGATCTGCAAGCTACACACACCCTGTAGAGAGACGATACTCTAGAGATAATCAGATTATGAAAATTCTAGTAAAGTCTGTTCCATTGGCAAATTAATAGGGATGAAATATATCTTGTTTTTGCTGATTAGTATACCAATATGAATCTTTGTAGTCATGTAGATGTTATTGTTAGAGGGGGAGGGAGAAGCTGTTGAAAATTTCCAGGGATTCATTTAGTATTTTATATGAAATATAATTTTCTATTTCATTTCATTCAATTGGGCTATATAAGAAGTGGAGTATTCCATTTTTTCAGAACTGTGTGATACTCTTTTATGTTTTTAAGATTTAGGCAACTTTGCTGTTTTAAAATTGGAACTTTTGAGATAAGTATCCTGTAGAATAGCATATTAAATTATCAACCAAGTAAATGAGAATGACATGTTTAACCCATGCTAGTCTGTGAAAATGGATGTGAAATGAATGAACGCACTACAGACAATTATATAAATCCATAAGTACAGACATGGCTGTGTGGTTCAGAAGATAGCTTCACAACTATGTGGTTTTTGGTATAGTCCAACTGTCCAGCACCTTAGGTAAATGCCCCTTATTATGGCCACAGGCCAATCAAAACTTTCTGAGTGAATTTGGTACATGGAAACTGGAAGATGTCTATCGTGTGTGTGTGTGTGTGTGTGTGTGTGTGTGTGTGCGCGCGCGCACACGCACACACACACACACACACACACACACACAGAACTGCCACACAGAGTCTGTCTACCAAATTCACTCACAAGGCATTGATCGGTCTGAAGTTACAGCAGAAGACACTTTCCCAAGGTGACATTCTGTGGGACTGAACCTGAAACCACATAGTTGCAAAGTAAGCTACTTAACAACACAGCCATGTTTGCACCTTATGTATCATAAATCTCTCAAAACTAGATGTTGCTTGTTGAGTGAAGTAATTTGCTGTGAGAACAGTACAAAATAAAGTCGATATTAACTTAGAGGATGAGTTATAATAATTGGATGTGATGATATAAAATAAGAAATGTTTGAGGCATACTATTGTGTAGATTCATTTAATAGCTGAATCGATAGTTAGATGAGGCAAACACTATTGTTGTCCTTTGCTGTTCTTGCAATATATTGACTTAAGTGCCAACTCGTTTTTAGAAAAAAACTTCCTCTATCAGCTACCCAAAAATAATCTTGTTTCAGATTTCTGCAAAGTATGATCTAGTTTGGTTGATCAATTTTGGAATCAGTTCAGTCTATTGTCAATCTTAAATTCAAAGTTTCAAGGTTATAGATTCTTGTAATTCAGCATGAAATAGCATTATATCTTGAAATAGCATGAGCTAAATTTTGTCGGAGAAAGAATTACATATTGTTATCTTCAATCTGCTAACTATCAAAGTAAATTGATTTTTATTTATACATTTTATTACAGGTATAGCTGTGTGATTAAGCAGCTTGCTTTCCAACTACATGGTTTTGGGTTCAGTTCTAGGGTTGATTTGTTCAACTAAAACCCTTCAAGGTGGTGCCTCAGCACGGATGCAGTCCAATGATAGAAATAAGATACCTCAGTAATTTTTTTAAAAACTTGCTATTAACAACCAGCTCATATATTCTCCTCATAGCATTTGAAGTAGTCATTCTGCTGGATTATGGCAATTTGTTTCGCTATTAAAGTAATAGTTTAATCACTTATAACTTCTAAACGAAAGCTTATAGTTACTAACCACAATTTGTCTAGATTAGTCTGAAAATTTAATCCAACACTTGCAGTTCTAAGATGTTCCTGAATAATATACTTGAGAATTGATACCTTTACTGTTCTCTAGAGGCATATATATATATATATATATATATATATATATATATATATATATATACACACTTGGGTTAATATGAAATTTAAGTATTTATATCTATAGTGTGTGTGTACACACACACACACACACACACACAATAGGCTTAATCATACTATTTATATGTATATGTTTTGTGCATACCACCCTTTCAAGCTGTCTTTTGGTTATATGTACTATTCTCTTGTGTTCTATTTTTCAACTTCAAAACAAATGAAAAGGAAAAGAAAAAAAAATGGTTAAAGGTAGCTTCTAT
>NC_068982.1:70221678-70230037 GCF_001194135.2 Octopus bimaculoides | reverse complement strand
TATCATTGTTTAATGTCCACTTTCCATGCTAGCATGGGTTGGACGATTTGACTGAGGACTGGCAAGCCAGAAGGCTGCACCAGGCTCCAATCTGATCTGGCAGAGTTTCTACAGCTGCATGCCCTTCCTAACGCCAATCACTCCGAGAGTGTAGTGGGTGCTTTTACATGCCACCAGCACGAGGGCCAGTCAGGTGGTACTGGCAATGGCCATGCTCAAAAAGGTGTTTTTTACGTGCCACCTGCATGGTAGCCAGTCCAGCGGCACTGGCAATGACCTTGCTCGAATCAAATAGTTACTCGAATGTTTATTTTTTCATTTTTTTTTGTGATATAGGCACAGGGTTGGCTTCATGGTAAGAAGTTTACTTCCCAACCACATGGTTCTAGGTACAGTCCCACTGCATGGCATCTTGGGCAAGCTTTGTGAGTTGATTAGATATATGAAAACTGAAAGAAGCCTATCGTGTGTATATATATGTATGTGTGTGCTTGTGTGTTGACAACTGGTGTTGGTTTGTTTCTATTCCCGTAACTTAATAGTTTAGCAAAAGAGACTGATTGAATTAGTGCCAGACTTAAAAAAAAAATAAGTACAGGGGTTGATTTGTTTGAGTAAAAACTCTTCAAGACAGTGCCCCAGTATGACCACAATCTAATGACTGAAACAAGATATAAAAGATAAATTGCTGAATGTTTTCTTTTGTAGCAATGAATTTATAATGAGGTGTTGTTATCTCAATCAATTATGTTTGAGATTTACATGGAAGAAAAATCACTGTTTACACTAGCTGAATCTATTAACAAAATTTTTCATGAGACAGGAAGAAAGAGAAAAACTGAGTACATAAAATTGATACATTCATTTTATGGGATGTGTAATAATTACAACAGAATATTTAATAGCTTGATGATTCTACTACATTATTACATATTATTCTATATCTAATAATGTAATATATACTTGGAATGAATATAGATTAAGTTGTTTTTTTTTTTTTTGTTAGAATTGTTGCAAGATTGATTCTTGTTTATGCCAATTGTTTTAAAATATAAAGTATATCCTTCATGCAGAAGCTATAGATCTATTCTTCAACAGCTCTCATTAAAATACATTGTAGTGTTTGTTTGTTTGTTCAGTCAATATTTGTAGAAAATACTGTTATATATATACATGTATCATAAAAAAGTAATTGCTATTTCAATCATATTTTTAGCCAAAATTCATTATATAGTCTACAAGTGGACTTGTTTTTCCTCTGGATTTAGACTGTTAACTTTTGTAGAGCAAAGAATAATCTTCTTTTGATAGTAAATATATCATGCTCCACTTATTGTATACAATCTTAAAATGAATTTTTTCATTTGACTTCTTTCATTAAAAACAGAAAAATAAATCTGGTTTTAGTTCATTTTTGTATCTGTTTTTTCCATGTTGGGGCGTTGTTTTACAACTGAATACCCTTCCTGTTGCTAATCCTTACCTGCTTTGTCAAGTTAGTGGGTATCCCTATGTCTTTGGGTGTGAAAAGCCATCAGACAGGTGAAATGACTGCAACATCACTGCTGGTAGCTGAGTGATGTTCTGAGAAGCACAAATGTAAGCATGCATGTGTACATGCATGCACCTCAATTCAGGAGGGAAATATTACCTTGTTTGGAAATAAGTGAGGATTGGCAACAGGAAGGACATTCAACTATGGAAAATCTGCTTCAGTAATCTCCATCTAGTCCACGCAACCATGGAGAAGTGGACATTAAATCGATGATGATAGTGATATGTATATGAAAGAGCTCTTTCAGTCTGCCTAGACTTCTGTTTGACTTGGGGCTTATTTGAGATGACACTTACTCTTGGTGCCATGCTGTGAGACTGGTCCCAACCATGTCTACACTTATATATTCTGAGTAAACAAATAAGTATTTTCTTTTAAAATTCTAAACTTCTTCTAAATTTAAAAGCTTAGAAATTCCTATTGGCATTTCTGTTTTCAAGGACAAGATGATGTTAAGAATCTACCTTACTGTGGCACATTGTATTATATTTGTCTACTGTCACTTATCTTTTCAACTGGAATATATCTGGTAGATGTATTCCTAGTTAAAGGTCAAGTCTTGTTGACCAGTATTTTCTAAGGTGACTATATTGATCATAGCCTTGCCAAAACTGAAAAATCAAAAAGCACTGAGGTATTTGTAAATCTCTCTCTCTCTCCCTCTCTCTCTCTCTCCCTCTCTCTCTCTCTCTCTCTCTCTCTCTCTCTCTCTCTCTCTCTCTCTCTCTCTCTCTCTTTCTCTCCCCCCCTCTCTCTCTATATATATACACACACACACACAGAGACATTAATCTCATTCTGTCTTATCTCTTCTAGACATGTTTTAACACTGGGAATTACTTATTCAGTATGCATTAAACAACATAAAGTTACTGTTTGAAGCAGTAGTGTCAACTGGTAAAGTTTTTTTTATCGTTATATCAAAGGGCTACAGAAATAACAAGCTTAATTAGTTCATTATAGTATGATTATCTGATATTACCATGATTTCTATTGTAGTTAGAAGAAAATAGAATTTCCTTCAAAATAAGAAAGGTTACAATTTTAAATTAGAAGTGATGGTAGATAAGAATAGATGTAAATCATCATAAACCATCTCAAACCTATTGGAATCCTTGGTAGATATTAAGCTGGGCAATTGTCTCTATATTTATTAGTTTCTTAACAAAACAGGTTTAGTCTTGTCTAACTAGCATGGAATGACAACAAAAAATATAAAAAGGATTGTTTTTTTTTTTTATACGCATATAAGCTATGTAAATGTATGCAGTTCGCATTTTTAGACTGTTAATTGATATGAATTATGACAATACTAAAATAACTGTTTCCTCCATGGCATCTTCAATATAACATCATATCTGGTTGGTTCCAAGGTGATGACTCTTAATGTAAATTTATCTAAATATGACTCAGATACCATTAAGCGTCTATTTCAAATGGTTTTTGGGGTTGTGAAATTGTCCATGACACACCTACTAGTAGTTGTCAGTACTGTACCTGTGATAGAGGAAGTATTAATAATAACAACAACAATAATAATAATAAATAAATTTCTTTCTAGATTTGTTTTTTAGTAATTTAGTTTGTGAGCTAAACTGGTTAGGTCTAATACTTTGGAAGTTAGTGTGGCTGACAAAAAGTTGGTAAGTTTATTATTAATTTACTACATATGGGACTTAGTGTTTGCTATCTTGTTTGATGCTTCCAAGGAAACCTGAAGCAGCTGTGTGTACTATAAGTATGAAATGTGATTTTTTTTCGTTTATTTTTTTTAATTGCTTGCTTCAAAAGGTAGAAGTGCTACTTAGCTTGCATAGCAACTGTTACTTATTTCACTCTCCCCTGCCATTTAAAGTAATTATTACAACTTTTAATTGAATTATCATTGAAAGGAAAAAATGTGTATATATCTAATATATGTATTCATATACACCCACCCACACACATGCACACATAGTGTCATAAAATGAATGCTTTTATAGTAATAGTTAATTACATACACTTCCTGAGAATTTTAGTGGGTTTTTATGATTAGGTTTATTTATTTATTTTTTTAAAACATGTTTATAAAAGAACTAAAGCGTTTTTTGGTTTCAGCAAAATATCAACAAGTCTTCATTACAAACTATGAAACTAACAGCCAGAAAATTAATTTTATATAAATTCATTGATTTAATTTCTATTAGAAAATTGAACTATAATTTCTAAAAATCTTTTGGAAAAATTAATCCCCTCCCACCCCCCAAAATCATTTTTTTTCATGTGCAATCAAATAATCGTATACATATATATGAAATTCTTTCTTTTCAGCAAAATTTTATTGTGTTGCATTCTAAAATGTAATTTAGTTCTTGAATGTATTGTTTATTTGAATGAGGAATTAAATTGTTTGATAATATTTGGTACATATATGTGCTCTCACTGATTCTTCTGAGACAACTGGAAGAAGTTCTGAGGTTATTATCATATATGCTATTTACTTTTGAGACAGACTGATTCCTGCAACCATGTCATTTCTTGTGTAAAATATTGTGGAAGAATTAACACTTTATTTTAATTTCTTACAGGATTCCTTGTGTATTACATAACTGCCGTATAAGGTTAGTGGGGAATGTTACCCATGCTATAGAAATGTGTGCTTTTTTCTGAATATCTTTCTACTGTTGTTTGCTTGCTATTGGTGATCTTAAACCTTTCAGTTGAATGCTGCTGTTACTAAGGTCAATAATGGATTTTCTAGACACAATTTTCCAGTCTGCATGGATTTTTAGTTTTACTAACATTTAGCATTGCTAATATTTTCTGTTTGACTAAAACTGCAATCCTATATACTATTTTATTGAGAATCTTTCTGGCTGTGCATTTATACTTTATTGATATATAATTTGCTTTTCCTATTTCCATCAGCTCTCTGCTACTCTGTATTGTTAAGCATACAGTATATGTTTAATATAAGCCAAAAGGATTTTCTTCTTTCTAACATTTTTTTTTTGCTTCAGCTTTCTGATCGATAAAAGAAATGTCACTTAAACATTTTTGCAATGGAACTTTTTAAAGGAAAAAAATAACCATTAAAGTCTTGTGTGCTTTAATCTGTATGATTATTATATTTGTTATGCCATCTATTAGTGTTAGTAAAGATAATAATTTTATTCATGGATATGAAGTGACTGAATGAGTCAGAGTGCAGGGTTTTTTTTTTTTAATGAGAAATGTTTATAATTCTTTCTAATTTTGGCACAAGGCCAGTAATTTTCAGAGGAGTGGACAAGTCAATTATATCAACTCCAGTACTTGACTGGTATTTTATTGTCCTGACCCAAAAGGATAAAAAGTTGACCTTAGTGGGATTTGAACTCAGATCATAGAAAGCTAGAAGTGCTATTAAGCATTTTGTCTGATGTGCTAACAGTTCTTCCAACTTAACATGTTAATGACAAAACTGTAAATAATAACAATGGTTTCAAATTTTGAACACAATGCCAGCCATTTTAATGGAAGGGATCAAGCCAGTTATATTGACCTCACTACTTGACTGGTTCCTTATTTCATTGACCTTGGAAAGATGTAAAGCAAAGTTGACCTTGGCAGGATTCAAACTCAGAATGTAAGGAATAAAAAGAAATGCAACTAAGCATTTTGTCTGATGTGCTTACAATTCTGCCAGCTCACTGCCTTAATGAGAGAACTGTTAATAATAATGTTTTATGTTACAGTTTTGAAACCCTTTCACATTTGTTTTTATTTTTTTTATAATCATTTGTTTGTTGGTGGGAATTTTGTGGTTACATATGAGAGCTGTTAAGGTAATAATACTAGACTATTATAATTATGAAATAAACTTCTGAAATTGATTAGGTAAAGTACTCTGTTATCAATCTTTGTGCCAGCAGGCATGTATTTTTTGATGGTGGCATCGATAAGTTGTATCATTATTTATGCTAAAATATCAGTGAACGGATGCTAGACTGTTGTTTCTGGGAATAACTAAGTTTAATGCTAATTTGAAATTCATATTTGAAAGCAAGAGTAAGAATAACAATGGAACATTTACTGATGAGGAGGACTCAGTATGTGAACAGATTCAAATTTAGATTGGTTGAATAAGCTGTCAGGGGGAAGTGAATGTCCCAGTCAACATGAATTTTATAACTAAAGTTTATGTAGATGAAACTGTAAATGAAAATTTGCTTTCTTTTACTGATCTTTCAGAACCAGAGAGAGAGGTGGGAAGGACGGGTTACGCATTAAATGTTAAAGATGATTGTTATCATCTGAGATATGGAGGTGAGAATAATTGAGATGTAACTATGTCCATTCATTACCCCACTTGCTTGAGAAATCTTGCTTTGTGAGTACTTGGTGACCTCACTAGTGCTGGTGCCACAATAAAAGCACCTAGCACATACTCCCTGGAAAATGGTTGGTGATTGGAAGAAACATGCCAAAGCAGACATTGGAGCTCAGCACATCCCTCTGGCTCTTCAGTTTCTGTCAAAATGTCTAACCCATGCCAACATGGAAAAGGAAGTTAAATGATAATGATGATGTATATTGTTAGAAGATATCCATTTGTTACTCTATATTATTATTATTATTATTATTATTATTATTAGCAGGTCATTTGGCAAAAAGCTGAACACACATACATCGTGCTTGATGGGAGAGCCCATCATTATTACATGTATGCTCCCAGAGATTTAAGTAGTTGCCCACAGAGAATGAGATCAAATTAACTTGTTTAAGAGGTTATTTTAAGTGTAGGGTGTCTGTAGATTTGGCACAGGAAAGTGAATGAAGGTTTTGATAACTTAGGTGGAGAACTTTGTGGATCATGAGATAGTAACAAAAAGGTGGATCAAAGATTTATTTATATTGAAATTGGAATGGGTGCAGTGCTGGTAACCAGGCAGTTGGCCTTAGCAGTAGGGGGTGTTGCTAATAGTTAGGTAGATTTCAATAGGAATGGAAGGGGATATTGTTCAATATTACTGTGGGTGTATTTGGCAGACAAGTAGAACAAACAGTTACAGTTGGGGATGGATATTTTGTTTGACTACATATATATATATATATTATATTAATGAAAACACTTCAACAAATTTCTTTTAAGTGCTTTCTGAAATAATAGCTGGGTAGCATATTTTAGTTTTTGAAAATCTTTTAAATCTTGTTTCTTACTTGGAAGTCCGTCATCATCCTATTTTCTGTGGATAAGATGGAATTTGTTGCGGCAGATTTTCAATAGTTAGATGCTCTTCCTGCTTCTAAGCAAGGTATTATTTCCTTGTGATTGAACATGTTTTCATGGAAAATTGGAAATGAATAGCACCACTTCTATGATGGTAACACTTATTTACAACAATCAAAAATTGTCATGAGGTGGCAAACACACACACACACACACACACACATACACACCCAAAATGTATAAACTGAGGAAGGTCTTCCACAATGAATGCATTTCCTGTTATATATTATGTAGACCTGAAATGCACGTATTAAATGATTTCAAAATATCACCATTTAGTTTGACTTCATTTTTACAACTTAATACAAAGAAGACAGGCTTAGGGCCCAGGGCTATAGTAGAAGACACATGCCCAAGATGTCATGTGGTGAGACTGAACCCAAAAGTATATGGTTAGAAAGCAAACTGCTTTTGGGTGACAAAGATGATGTCCGTTATAAGATCATCTAAGATATCTAAATGTGCTTTAAGATGCTTCTACCTCACAAGATAGGACATTTGTGCATTTATTCTACTTGCCTGAAAATAAATTTAAATTCTACATTGTATTTGAAATCCAGCTAACAGTAAAAATACTGACAAAACTGAATGTATGTGTGTGTGTGTATTTATACTCACCCATACAGACAGAAAACAAAAGAAACTAACTTATAATTATCTTGCATAGTTTCAATTACATTTTCAGTTATTGATAATGCTTTTTTGATTTAATGCATTTTGGAAATAAGTTTATTATTGTTTATATGTGACAGTCAATTAATAATTCATTAGTGGTTAGTTTATTTGTAGATTTTATAATTGTTGGTTATTGTTGCAACCTAATTCATATATGTATATTTGAAACGATTATTATCTGTTGAATACTATTTACTAGTAATTATATCATTATATATTTTAAAGTTACTTTTCATGTACGTGTGTGTGTGTGTGTGTGTGTGTGTGTGCATTGTTGAGTTTGTAGGAAGGGGCATTATCTGTTACATTATGAGGCTTTTGAAGCTTGGTGAGTTTGATGCTGTTAATACTCCACTCTGTAGAAAAAGATCATAGAAGAATAATGCTTTGGAGAGAAAGGACCAGGCATAAAAGTTAGTACAGGACCAAAGGGGTTGAGTGTACTGAAAGTGAGGAGAGGTGGAAATGAAAGTGGTAGGTGCATGAGACCAGCCAGTTTTAGGGAATAAATTCCATTTTAGTAGCAATAGAAAAGATAGAGGAATAGGACAGCATGTCTGTGTAGAGATTAAAAAAAAATTGCAGAATTAAATTACCTCCATTTCTCTTGAGTTGCTAGCAAATACCACTAGGTTTTTGTTTTTCTCCAACTGAACAAGAAATTTAAGTTGAAAAAATTTGCAAATGTCATTTGGTACGTCACTCCTTAGTTTATCTATTCTAAGAATAACATTTAATTAGATAGATTCCAATGTGGATTATATGATTACGAGAAATCTCTCTTGCATGAAAACAATTATTGTCATATTTCATGTATCTATGTGTGTGTGTGTGTGTGTGTGCGTGCATGTGCGTGCGTGCGTGCGTGTGCGTGCGTG
>NC_068982.1:70216758-70221649 GCF_001194135.2 Octopus bimaculoides | reverse complement strand
TGTGTGTGTGTGTGTGTGTGTGTGTGTGTGTGTGTGTGTGTGTGTGTGTGTCTTGGTATTTTGTTCACTCACAAAAAGTGGTGATCTGGCAAAACTGTTAGCATGCCTGCAAAATGCTTAGTGGCATTTTATGTCTTTCTATTCTGAGTTCAAATTTTGCTGAGGTTGACTTTATTCTTCATCCTTTCAGGGTCAATAAAGTAAGTACCAGTCAAGTTCTAGGGATCAATGTAATTGACTTCCCCTTCCTTTCAGAAATTGCTGGCCCTGTGCCAAAATTTGAAACCATTATGTGCACGCACACGCACACACACACACATACTACATGTTTGTGTGCATGAGTATATATGTGAGTGTCTCTCTTTGTGTATGAGTTTGTGATGGAAAGAAATGGTTCTGCAAAATGATATTATGAATGTGAAGTTGCATGATATTGAATGAATGTGTGCATATATGTGCATGTCTGTGTGTATGTGTTTGTTTGTGTATGAGAGAGAGAGAGAGGAGAGTAGTTTGAAGCTTCAGGAATCCTGGTCAAAATGTCACTTTTGGCATGTCTTGGATAATATTACTGAGAGCTGCATTCATTATTAATAGCTCCTTGGAAATTAATGCTACCAATGTCATTCATTGCAAAGCAATAAAAATAGTTTTTAATTACTTATTCCTTTGTATCTATCCTATAGTGGTGATGTGTAGCCTCTTTGTTCAGCCTATTTATAGTTAGGAGTTTATAATTGAAAGTTTTGTTCCTTTGCCAGAATCACATCACAACATTACACAGTGACAGAATTATATAAGCCTTTTGACTAGTATTCTAATGTTTTACCCACCTGTGTATTTCTCATGTGTGTATATAAAAGATGAAAGTTCTTTATATATAGGTGCAGATGTGTTGTGCAATTAAGAAACTTGCTATTTCACAGTCATGTGGTTTCAGGTTCAGTCCTTCAGTCCTACTGCATAGCACTTTGGGCAAATGTCTACTACTATAGTACAGGGCTAATCAAAGCCTTGTGAGTGGGTTTGGTAGAGAGAAACTGAAAAGTCTATATATCTATACACACATATATATATGCATGCACACACACACACACACAAATATATGCTCGCGCGCGCATGCACACACACACACACATAAGTGAAAGAAATAGCATTAATACCAGAAGGCAATCTGTATATCATCTAACTTAAACCTTTTGATATTATTACTTTTTCCATCGCTAATATTTATTTTTAATAAGCCTCCTGGATGTTTGTGACATTGGTGACTAAAAAGACTTATTTTATATATTGTGGGCAGTGAGATTTGTCTTGTATATAGTGATTAGATGGCTGCCATTGAAGAAGCACAGTATGCTGAAATCACACAATCAGGCAGATCTGGTGCTCATGCCAGGCGATTCTGTTACAATATATATTTGTGCTTTTATGCACGATGCGTTTATATGAGAGGACTTCTCAAGGCGAATACTACAGTATTTGATGTTTTCACAATACATCCTTGTTAAGCTGGATATTAAAGATTGTCTTTTGATATATATGTGTGTGTGTGTGTGTGTGTGTGTGTGTGTGTGTCTCTCTCTTTGTTTTGACATCACATGATAGTTATGAGTGTCATAGCCATACAAGCAGTGTCCTTCATTTCTAATTTTTTGTGAAATCACATCCTGTCATGGGGGAAGTATTACCTTGCTTGGAAGCAGGGTTGAGTTGGTGACAAAGTATCTGTCTCAGTGATTCCATCTGACTGATGCAAGCATAGAAAAGTTGGCATCTAAATAATGGCAGTGGCGATGTTGATGATGATTGTATATGTGTGTGTGTGTGTGCGTGCAGGCATAGTTGTATGGTTAAGAAGTTTACTTCCCAATCGTATAGTTCCAGTCTTAGTTCCATTATGTGTCACTGTGAGTGTCTTTTACTATTAGCCTCTGGTCAACCAATGGCTTGTGAGTGGATTTGGTAGAACAGGAACTGGAAGAAGTCTTTCATATGTGTGTGTAACACATTTGTTTACATTTGTGCTTCTCTCAAATTTGCTAGCTACAAGTGGTTATGTTATTTCTCTTATTAACAAATCATCTGCTGGCTTTGTATATTCAAACATATGTAGAGTGAGAGACCCCTAGCTTGAAAACCAGGTGGGGATATATAATGCATGAGAGAGAGGGGGAGGAGAAAGAGGTTGTGTGTATGCATAGCTATAATTGGAAAAGTTTGCTTTGTCACTATGTAGTTCTGGATTTGATTCCACTGCTTGGTATCTTGGTAACTGTCTTTTATAGCCTCACACATGGTATTGAACTGTCTAATAATGTGTGGAAATGTTGTTGTTGAAGCTGGTTTGGAAGGCCATCATGTGTATGTGTACACAGACACACACACACAATATTGAATGTGGAACTATATATAGAGAGATGTTTAAAATACAAGCCCTTGGTGGGGAAATGTGTTGATAAACATGATGCCAATAAGGTCTGTTTGTATTTTAAATATGTTTATTTATTTATAAAAATGTTGACAGGTTGCAAACTGCTTTGTACTTGGGAACTCATCTAAGCATGCTCAAACAAATTCTCAAGATTTAAACATTTTAGTCAACCTGTCAGCATTCTTATCAAATAATAAATCACTTACTTTGCATATACTACATTGAGTCTTTTATTTATACTGTGGTTTTCTTGTGCTAACATACAAGCATAATCTAATATATTGTTTCTAATATAGGCACAAAGCCAGCAGTTTTGAGGGATGTGTGTGCATGTGTGTTGGGGCGGGTTAGTTGACCCATTGGTCCAAGTACTTGATTGATATTTTATCAACCCCTGGAGGATGAAAGGCAAAGTTGACTTTCGCAGGATTTGGACTCAAATGTAAATGGCCATAATACCATGAGGCATTTTGTCTGATGTGCTAATGATTCTGTCAATCCTCCACATACCTGTTAATATCCACTTTTCAATCTGTGGATAGGTTAGACAGAATTTGTTGAGGCAGATTTTCTACAGCGGGATGGGTGCACTTCCTGTTGCCAACCTTCTTCTGCTTTCAAGCAGGGAAATATTTCCTCAGAGCTGGACTTGTTTTAACGAACAATTGTAAATGATGGCATTGCTTGTATGATAGTGATGCTCATTCACATCTATTGTGCAATGTTAAGAAGAAGAGACACAAAGACATTCTCCCATGCATTCACATAAGTGATTGGTTTCTTTCAGTTTCCATCTACCAAATCCACTCACAAAGGACTTGAGGCTATAGTAGAAGACACTTGCCCAAGATGCCACACAGTGGGACTGAATCCCAAACCACATGGTTGGGAAGTAAACTTCTTAGACACACAACCATAATTGCACCTATACATGCACAGACACACATATATATATACACAAATATTCCATGTGTGCCTGCTCCAGCAAAAACAGTATGGCCATGAGCCAGTGATAAAAATCAGTAAAAGAATATATAAATGATATTGCACATTATAAGCATGAAAAATGTAGTACATTACTATATCGTTTTTTTTGTGTAAAAAAATTAACTTGTGTGATGCTGAAGACTACCACAAACCTGAATGATTGTATTTTATTAGCATTGATCAATTCTACAATGGTATAGGGATAGATGGATCCAGGGGGCCAGTTTTGTTTATACAGATTCAACACTAATCATGTCAGTAAGAGTTATAATTTAATTTTCAACCAGACACCCCACTCATAATCCTCTCATGTTTTAAGTTGTACTATGTTGAGATTTAAAACTTTGTGCTTAAGTGTCCAGTGTTTTAAAAATAGCCAGGAATTAAACCAAATGGCATTTGATGGTTGCAATGAGTAGGTTGCATTGATTATGTAACTTCTCTTGTGCTTGTACATATTCTTAGACTCCCTCCCCTCTTTTTTTTTTTTTTTTTACTGTCTTGTGTAACTAAAGTTTGCACTGTTCTTGAATCTCTGCTGGTTTGTCTCATCATAACTAAGATTGATGTGGAGAATGGAGAAGGAAGATAAGCAACAGCTTTTTCAAAAGAAAAACCTTAGTGGTGTGGAATAAATTAAGATGGTAGAGGAAAGTAATATAGCTATGCTGTATTATTATATTACTTGCAGTAATGCTGTCTGCAAGTGAAATAAAATATGTTTGCGGATACATAGGGGATTGCTTCAGTCAGCAGTGGAAATAGCTGAGTTTTGAAACTTCTTTTCAGCTAACTTTATGGAGTTTAGCAGGAAAGATTTATTAACATTCATAAATGTAGTCAACAGTGAAGAAGCCACTAATCCAAAATGGCCAGTTTGAGAGATGCTTTTATGTTAGGTTTTTATAACAGTATCTTGATTTACATGCACAGATATGGCGGTGTGGTTAAGAAGCTATTTTGTTGCCACATAGTTTTCTGTTTGGCTCCTCTGTGTGGCATCTTGGTTAAGTGTCTTCTACAACAACCTCAGGTCAACCAGTACCTTGTGAGTGGATTTGGTTGACAGAAACAACTTCATGGAAGCCTATTTTGTGTGTGTGTGTGGCTTCATTTCTTTTTCTGTCTCCACTTCTACTGTCACCAACTCCATTGTCCAAACCTCCTGCATCTCTACCATCTGTTTCCTCTACATTTATGTGTGTGTGTGTCCGTGTCCCACTGGTACTTGACAATCGGTGTTAGTTTGTTTATTTCCTTGTAACTTAACAATTCAGCAACAAACTGACAGAATAAGTACTAGACTTGAAAAATAAGTACTGGGGGTTGATTTGTTCAACTTAACTCTTCAAGGTGGTACCCCAGCATGGCCACCATCCTGTGACTGAAACGAGTAAAAAATCCAAAAGAATATATATGTATGTATGCGTGTGTGCGTATATATATATATATATATATATATATATATAT
>NC_068982.1:70211595-70216128 GCF_001194135.2 Octopus bimaculoides | reverse complement strand
CAACCATTATATACATGAACTACCATTGAACTTCAAAAGCTCAAAGATAATATAATGTATTGGTATAGTTATTTTTTTATATATTATTTTTTTTTATATATTATTTTCTTCATTTTGTACTTCTTTGTAAAAAACATTTTCATTCTCCTTTCCTTCTTGAAAACTTGTTTCGCAATGAAAGCCGGTTAGAAATCCTTATTAAAAAATGCTTCCAATTTGAAATCTTTATTAAAACATGCTTCCAATTTAGCATTCTGCCTTATTCTTCATTTTCCTATTATTTCTCCATGTGCGGTTAATACTGACTTATTTACTGACTTATATATATATATATATATATATATATATTTATATATATATATATATATATAATGTATGTATGTATCTTCAAAAAGACTTTTATAAGTACTATAGTTGAACAAAAATAAATTTAATTGTAATTTACTTTCAATGCTTTCATATTGTTCTGCAGATCTTGTTAATGTTTCAAAGTTGATATACAGTGAAAATTATTTGTATGTTGTCTTCTTGTTGAACATGTCATGAGAGGTGCAGTTAACAGTTGTCACGATAGACATAGAATGAAGAGTGTGAGATGCTGGTAGTTTGAGTTGGGTTCAAGTTGCGTATAATGAATGCGCAATACTTGTGGACAATTAACAGAATTTTATTTCACCGCAGAAATATTTTCTATGTTGGTCATGTATTAAAAATGCGACAACAAAGTTTACACACTGGAAACAACAATTGTGTAGCTATTACAATTAGTTGATTAAGAAGGCTCTGTAAATAAACTTCCACAACAAAAGGAAATATACCAGGCTGGGTTCATGACTGCAAACTGAGTCATTAAAACAACTGTTAAAAAGCAGCAAAATAAGAGTGCAGTTAGCTTAGCTGTGATCATCCACAAACTGAGGCAAGAGGTGAGACATGTCTCTCTTTTACTTGTTTCAGTCATTTGACTGCAGCCATGTTGGAGCACCGCCTTTAGTCAAGCAAATCGACCCCAGGAATTATTCTTTGGAAGCCTAGTACTTATTCTATCGGTCTCTTTTGCCGAACCGCTAAGTGACGGGGACGTAAACACACCACTGTTGGTTGTCAAGCGATGGTGGGGGGACAAACACAGACACAGAAACACACATACATATATATGCATATATATGACGGGCTTCTCTCAGTTTCCGTCTACCAAATCCACTCACAAGGCTTTGGTCGGCCCGAGGCTATAGTAGAAGACACTTGCTCAAGGTGCCACGCAGTGGGACTGAACCCGGAACCATGTGGTTGGTAAGCAAGCTACTTACCACACAGCCACTCCTGCGCCTATAAAAATGAATTGGCTGGTTTCTGTGCAATATGGCCTGGCAACACTGGAGATGCATTTCTCTTGGCCATCCTTGACACTGCAAAGTTGGCACTAAAAACCTGCCTATTTATAAGCCTTGTAAAGAGATCAAGCAGATTGGTCTATAACTCAGCCAATCACAGGGATAACTTTGCAATTTGTTGATTGTTTCAAATCTTACTACAGACATAACTGTTTCACGTCATCCTTTAATCTTGGTTAAGTGTTGTCTTTTTGTGTAGTTGGAGAAACAAAGAATGGCTATGTATAACATTAATTGCTTATATTAAGAAACAATTATTGGAAAGATGGATGGGATCTGAATATAATACTTGTTTATCTTGTTTCAGTCATTGCACTGTGGCCATGCTGGGGCACTGCCTTGAAGGGTTCAGTTGAACAAGTAGACTCCAATACTTTGTGTTTTTAAAAGTCCGTTACTTATTCTATTGATTTCTTTTTTGCTGAACTGCTAAGCTGTGGGGATGTAAACAAACCAGCACCAGTGGTCAAGCAGTGGCCGGAGACAAACACACTCGTACATTCACACTCACACACATAATGACCTTCCACAGTTTCTGTCTACCAAACTCACTCACAAGGCACTAGTTGGCCCAGGGCTATAGTAGAAGACACTTGTTCAAAGTGCTGTGTAGTGGCACTGAACACAAAACCTCGAGGTTGCAAAGCTAGCTTCTTAACCATGCAGGCATGCTGGGAGAAAGTATTCAGGTGTGACTCTGTGTTTAATTAGCTGCCAAAACAAATATAGAGGATATCTTATTTACTCATTATCCTCTATAAGTGTATATTCCAATGTAATCTGTTAATATTTCTTTTTTTGTCATCGTAGTATGTCAAATGTACTTTTTAGTTTTTCTCATGTCAGAGACAACAATTTCAATTAACACTTGAGAGATATATTTTGTTTTTGCAAGTGGCTGTGTGGTAATAATTTTGCTTCCCAATCACATGGTTCCGGGTTCAGTCCCACTGCGTTGTACCTTGAGCAAGTGTCTTCTACTATAACCTCTGCCGACCAAAGCCTTGTGAGTGGATTTGGTAAATGGAGACTGAAGGAAGCCCGTCGTGTGTGTGTGTTTATATGATTATAATGGTTGACCTATCATGTCAGATGTATGCGTGTTTACGTCCCCGGGACTTAGTGGTGCAGCAAAAGATACTGATAGAATAAGTACTAGGCTTTAAAAAAAAGTCCTGGGGTCGATCTGTTCGATTAAAATGCAAGGTGGTGCCCCAGCATGGCCGTAGTCTAATGACAGAAACAAGTAAAAGATGCCTGCACGAAACCTTCATTCGACCTTATTTTACACACGTGTAAACTGATATATGTATGTATGTATTTATATTGAATAGAAAGATAGAAATAAACTGAAAATACAAATAGAGATAGCTACTTGAAAACCTTTTTTTAACTCTCCAGAATGCTTTTGTTGTCAGAAAACTAGTTTCCTCTATATTAATTTTGCTAAGTGCTATATAGTAGCTAGTAGCATGCCTCCACTTGTTAACGAGATGCATACTCTTGTAAGACGGTGGGAGGAAAAGAGAGAGGGCGAGCGAGAGAGAAAGAAACACAACAACAACAAAAATTGATGAATGTATTTCTTGAAATTTATATTATTGTCTGAAATCATCCCTCCATTTTCAAATCCTCTTTCTCTTCTTTGCTTCAGCTTATTCAATCAGCCAACTTGCGTAAGTGGATAAATTCTAGCTAGGGATCTATGATTCACCACTACTGGTCACAAACTACTGACACAGTAAATAGCCAATCAGAAACAGTTATCAGCTGTCAGCTTGTTTCATAGCAAATTATTGATGTGTTAAAATCTCGAAGTATTGAAAGTAAATAAATAAATAAACCCATTCTCGGGTTCGCTTTTCTGCTTTTTTTTTTTTTCTTATATAGCAACTTGTAACTATTTTTGTTGTTGTTGAATTATTAATAGATGTTAGTTCTACAAAAAACAAAAGAAGGAAAACCAAACAAAACAAAAGACATCTATCGAATCTTATTTTCTTTCTTTTCTTTCTGCTATCTGTAATTGGAATCTGTAATTTGAATATATCTGTCTTCTTTTATGTTGTTGACTGTTGTGTACAACTACCTATCTCACGGTAGTTAAAATAGATTGTAGGCATATATTTACGTCAACTTGTGATATATATTGTAAATTGTGAATGGAAGTTCATTGAGATTAAATTTATCTGGAATATCCCGTTATACACACACACACACGCACGCACACGCGCGTACAGAAACAATGAACACAATATTATATTGAAGAGATAACCTTGCTCAAGTTTAACCTTTTTATATTGATTTTATTTTTGGGATATTTCCTAATTAGTCTTTTATATTTATTTTGGAACATTTATGTTTCTAAATTCATTAACTTTCCGAAACTTTCTTGATCTCTTGTGGCAATACAGGCGCTATTAATGCCCCCTCCCCCTTTTTTTTAGTAGACAGCAAAAGAATCGTGGGAATGGTTTTTATAACTGATAAAAAAAATCCAACCAAGGCGATTACAAAACAAGCACAACAATAATAGCACCACTATCCTAACATCATTTTCAGTATAAGGCTAAGGTCTCAGAATATTTATAGACTTTGAAATGTTGTTCCAAACTAAAAATAAAAGATTAATTTGGAAAAATGAAAAGCAAATATCAACATAAAATTTAACCCTGTGCACAGCTGTCTTCAGTATAGCATTTGAAAGAAAAAGTTGTTCCCTTTGTACATATTTTCTTCTTCTTTTGGCTGCTAACCCATTAATTGAATATGACTGTTCCCAACACCAACACAACACCCACAAAACACATGAAAAGGAAAAAAAAAATGTATAATTTAGAACAAAATTACAAAAGCACATGAAAGGACTATAAGATCTAGGAATGAAGACAACAAAGACTGTTTACAATGATGTTAGAAAGGTCCACACAGAATTTAAGTCTTATGCAACTTGCACTGCATTGCAAAGACCCTTCTATTGTAGTGCTAAATGCTCCAAAGACCAGCTGAAATTAAACATTTAGTTTAGCAATTTTTCACCTAGTCTTTCCCAACCAAGAATGACCTATGTAAGCAATGTTGGATGGCTGTTGACTCTTGAGAGTTCCTCCACCCTTTGACAGATTTTATTTTTCACTCT
>NC_068982.1:70191273-70211250 GCF_001194135.2 Octopus bimaculoides | reverse complement strand
ACACACACACACACACACACACACACACACACACTCCTACTCAGTCAAAGAGACTAGTTTTGTGAGTTACGTGGCAACCTTACTAGTGTAGCTGTCATGAGATAAAGTACCTCATTCACTCTGTAAAGTGGTTGGTATTTGAAAGGGCATCCACCTGTAGATTAGGTCATTGGTCTGTTGGAGAACTATAATTTCAAAGGTTTGATTGATCACATTAACCCTGACACTTATTTTGTTGGTTTCTAAGTATAACATTGGGAAGTGACCATGAGAAAATGTCAAATGCATGCAAAGTCAAACACTCTTTGAACATGAATCATACACTTTTCTTGAACATCAACCGTACATTCTTTTTGAACATAAACCGTACATTCTTTTTGAACATGAACCGTACATTCCTTTTGAACATGAACCGTACACTCTTTTTGATCATGAACCGTACATTCTTTTTGATCATGAACCGTACACTCTTTTTGAAATGAACTATACTCCTTTTGGACATTAACTGGCACTCCATTGGTTACGACAATGAGGGTTCCAGTTGATCTGATCACTGGAACAGCCTGCTTGTGAAATTAAATGCAGCTGGTTGAGCACCCCACAGGCGCATGTACACTGAATATAGTTTTCCAGGAGATTCAGCAAGACACAGAATGTGACTAAGCTGACCCTTTGAAATCCTGAACCTGATCATTTTTGCCAGCTGAGTGGACTGAAACAATATGAAGTATCTTACCAAAGTACACAACATGCCACCAGGAATTGAACTCATGATCATAAGATTGTGAGCCAAATAGCCTAACCACTAAACCTTGCATCTTCTTTTGAACATTAATGTGCAAACTATTGACTGCTGTGGAATGTTTACATTTTTAAAGAAGTTGCATTCAAGTAAGATGAGTGGATGCTGGCTCATTGAATAAAAGCTTAAATATGATGCCGCCCATCACTGAATTGTGAGCTTGGAATAGACACTTAGGATAACAGAAATATTAGGAACTAACTGCAATTAGATACAAGAGTTTATAGAATTAACAGATTCCATCATGCACTTTCACATTCAAGCCAGTGCTAGCCATAAATAGATATTGGATTTTTCAAATGTTCAAAATCTCTTGTGGCTTTGCCAGTGAAGTCCAGTGAAGCAATATGTCTGACTCTGTCTGACTGCTGTGTGTATAGAGTTAGGTGAACTTTTTGAAGGTCACAAGTCAGAAATGGCAACCAGATGCAAAGTTAAGATTTTGTATCTTTTTTTTTTATCTTTTACTAGTTGGAATGCAACCATGCTGGGGCACTGCCTTAAAGGGTACAGTTGAACAAATTGACCCCAATACTTATTGTTAAGTCTGGTACATATTCTGTCGATCTCTTTCAAGTAATGGTGGGAGGACAAAGACAATGAACACACATATTTATATGCTGGGATTCCTCACAGTTTCCATTTATGAAGTTCATTAAGAAAGCTTCAGTGTGCCTGGAGCTTTAGATGAAGACAATTGTCCAAAGTGCCATGCAGTGAGACTTAACCTAGAACCACGTGGGTCAGATAGAAGTCTAAAGTTGGAAAATTTGTATGTTAGATGTTTGAAGTTTATTTTAATTTTTTTATTATCAATGTTAACTTGTGGCTAGGAAGAAAACGAGTCAAATAGCTATGAATTATAAATTTTATCAATAATATTTTTCTGTATATTAAGGACTAGTAACTTGTAAATGGGCAAATTAAGGTTTTGGACTTGCTAATTGAATGTTTAGTTTGGCACCAAAGGTGGTCAGGAAAATTTGGAGGGAGATATAGAATTTAATTTCAAATAGTTTAGATGAAAGGTTTTTGTTGATTCTTTTGGTGCTGCAATTATATTTGTCTCTTTTCTCTCATTTACTTGTTAGACAATCAGACTGAGTTACTAAATTTGGAATTTTGTGTCTTGTTCTAATTATATTTAACTTCATACTAATACCGTTATTTGAAGTAATTACCTGTCTGAGATATACACTAGCTTTATGAGACTTATTGTTTTAGTTATATAATATTATTTCTGTTTGATTTTGTTTTCCAATACAGAAAGGAACTCATCACTCACTGGCAATACTTTTAATTAGTATATTTTGAAGATTTGGGAGGGAGAAAAAAATTCTGTTTTCTTTTTATAACCTTGTCATTTGATGTCATTTATTACACAGAACAGATCAATCAAGTAATTGCTAGACATTTTCGTTTTTAATTAGTGTATCTTTGTTTGCTTCTCCCTTTTCATTTAACAATGATGAAAGCCTAAGAAGTAACTCAATCTTGTCTTTGTTGAGCATTTATATCATCATCATCTTCATAGTTTTTATGTCTATTTTTTTTTTTCATGCTTGTATGGGTTGGATAATCTTTTCTAATGCAGCTTCTTAACCATGCTTGTGCCCATCCTTTCTTCCTTTAGGCATTTTAGAAGAATTCTTTTCATAGATTCACTTTGTTATATTTACTGTAAAAAATGGTCAAGTTTTGTCCAGGCATGTGCAAGACCATAATCTTTTTTTCCTTTGTTTATATTCTGCTTAAATATTTGTTTCTGCAATTATAGCCTGGAACTGTAATTGGATCCAGTTACTTTAATGAAAAAACAATTTTGATGAGAAATCTTTTAACATTTTCTCTTTCCCTTGTGTTTCTGGAATAAAATTAAATATCATTGTTGCAATTGATATTCACTTTCAGAAATTGAACTATCCAGCTGTACATCCAACACTTAGTTATGCTTGTTGCTGTTACCACTTTTTCTTTTAAAACTCTTAGAAATCTGTAGTTGTTACTATTGAATGTGAAGCTAGTAGCTGGTATCTATTTGTTTCAAGTATAAAAGATTATATAAAATAACAATGTTTATCTTGTGAAATCATGTTATCACTATTATAATAATGAGATTTAAGTCAATATTCTTATTTAAATATAGAAACACTAATTATGGGTGCTGTTGCATGGGTTGGTAATCTCAGACCATGAAGACTTTAGGTTGGTATTGGGCAAGCTGATAATGAATGGTTTAATTAATTATAGTAAAGCAAGTGGGATGAAGTTATTTGCTTAACTCTTTTGACACCAGTCCACTCCTAGTTCTATGTTAGTCTTCCTCTTTAAAGAGCTTTAAATTAAATCCTTCCACTAAAGTTTCATGTTAATTTAATGTTCCAAACACTAGTTTAATAGTGAGAGTTATTTTATAAATTCTTCATTATTTTCAAAATCAATTGAAACAAAGGCTGTCTATTTCAACAGAACTATAACAAAAGGGTTAACATTTCCTAACCAGAATGGTGCTATCAAAGGCGGCGAGCTGGCAGAATCATTAGCACGCCGGGCGAAATGCTTAGCGGTATTTCGTCTGGCGTTACGTTCTGAGTTCAAATTCCGCCGAGGTTGACTTTGCCTTTCATCCTTTCGGGGTCGATAAATTAAGTACCAGTTGTGCACTGGGGTCGATGTAATCAATTTAATCCGTTCGTCTGTCCTTGTTTGTTCCCTCTATGTTTAGCCCTTTGTGGGCAATAAAGAAATAAGAATGGTGCTATCAATGAGTACCCCCATATTGACTTGCCAAGATAGAATGAACTGGCAAAGAATAAATGTTTTGGCCATGAACACACGCAGCACTGATAACACAGGGCACTGATGACAGTATATGAAGCGTTGATGTTTTTTTTTTGTTTGTAGATTCTTACCATATTGTCTCATTCATCAACAATTCCTTTGATTTATTTAAAGTCTCTTTATTCTCTAACTCTGGACAATAGATAAAGTTACTGTACTTTAGGCTTGTAGGTCATGAATTCTTATCTTGCTGTAGGTATTGTACTGGATTCTAAATCAAAACGCTCTACCCTGCACCCCCACCCATCCATGGCACAGAGATTGCACAGCCAATTAATTCCACCAAATTTATATGACTATCTTTGTGGAAATATATCTTATTAAGAATAAGTGCAAAGAAGATAAATGTATTTCACTCTTCTATATTATATTACATTCAATATAATTTATATTAATTTTCGATATATCTTTGCATGATGTAGGCAAGGTCTTTGAAAAATCATAATTTCATTCAACATGCTGCAGTCCTTTTGTAAATTAGTAAATGTATTAATCTGTAAGTGTTGATGTTTATTTTGAAACACCACCACCATTTCTCAATATATTCCGAAATTTGTAATGTAAGATCTCTTCCTTCTCTGTCTCACTAAATCTACTAAGCCCCCCCCCCCCCATCTTAACTGTGAGAGGTAAGCTTTTGAAATAATGTCATAATTAAAATTGCTTTTCTGTCCTTGAAAATGGAGGTCAGTTTAATCTAATAATTAAATAGCAGCTGCTATATAGACCCACCACCGAACATATCACTGTTGCTCATTTAAAGACAAATTATTAGCCTGATGGTATTTTTTCCTTTTTTTTTTCTCTCTCTTTCTTTTCTATCTATTTAAAAATTTCACAATAGACCCAGTGGAAATGAGCTCTCATATGATGGTAGTTTAACAAGAGAAATTTCAATATGAATTGTTGCATTGGTTTTTAATTCAACCACTGAAAAGAAAGAAAGAGAAAATGATTGAAAGGAATGAATGAAATAGCAGGATTTATTTTGACCAATTTAAACAATCAGAACTAATTTCTTTATTAGCCTTTATTTGTTGGTGTTATTCCAATGGAAAAACATGAGATGTTAGACTGGTTTTATTATTATTACTATTTAAAATTTGTTTCTCTTCTCAATGGCTTCAAATATTAGAGAAAATTGTTTAATCTCTTATCCAAAAAAGCTTCATGTTAACTCGTAATTAAAAAAAAAAAATACTGATGTCGGATTCAATTTCTTGGTGTATTGTATGAATTTTTGGTTATGTAATGCTAACCTTTTGCCATTAATATATTAAGTGTATAAATATAGTTACAAACATCTAAAGGTCAAAGAGGAAAATATTTTGCTGAACTTTGTAATAGCATATCGTACTTTTACTACCATTTTCATAAATATATTTGAGTTTTTGGCATACTAAACCTATAACCTGGTTTTCATTCTGAAAGTTAAACTACTTCACTTTTGATGTTTATGCTCATGGTAAAAATATGGATGTCATCATTTTGTATATCTCCATCACCTGTAAATATATCTAAAGCCTCAAATCTTTGTATTGTAAAAAAAGAATTTAAAAAAAAAATCTGATTTTGTAATAATTTGAACCAAAAATATTACACTACAAAGTACATGAGCCATGATTTTACATTTACAATGCACACATAACATCACTGTCATTTATTGTCCACTTTTCCTTGCTTGCATGGGTTGGATAGAGTTTATTGAAGCAAATTGTCTATGGCTGGATGCCCTTCCTATTAGTTTCCAGGCATGGACATATTCACACAATGGTTAGCAAGGCAAATTTTTGTGTGAAACAATTGTCCACAGAAGTCACATCTGATGGTTGGTAGAGGCTTTGGTTAGAATTGGTGGGTCTTTTGTTGAATCCATTTGTTGTTTTCATTACTTGACAATATTCTTCAAAATGTTCTACACTTATTTTGACATGATGCCACATTGTTCTGTCTTCTGTGTGTTGCTCCCAAAATTTAGGGTCCATGCTGGTGCTCTTCATTGTTCATTTCAGTTGTGGTAGCCATGTAATCGCTTGCTAGCACTGAGTTTGCTGTAGAGGTTTTGACACGGCAATCTGGTGGTGCTTATGCAGTGGACATGACCTGCCTGTTCAAGGTGATGTTCGAGGATGATGGCCTCAGTTCTATTGGTTTTGACCCATTCAGGGACTGCAGGGGACCTTTTTCTTTCCTGTTTTACTTGTGGCATGAAAAATGCACCCAATATGCACTGTGAAGTGGTTGGTGTTAGGAAGGGTGTCCAGCTGTAGAAACCATGCCAAAGCTGATATTAAACCTCAACACAGTATGGAAAACAGTATGGAACACCAGTATGGAAAACAGACATTAAATGATGATGGTAATATTAAGAAAACTTCATTTAATGCATACTGAGTATGTATAAACCAGCAGCACAGCATTGGTCTTAAAAGGCACTGACATGCGTACCCAGCAATAATACTGATAAGTTATGTATTTTTTATGGTTTACAAATGTAATTCAATATAGTTCTCATCTTATAAAAGATCAATTTTCAGTCATGGCTTCATCTGTTTACCTATCATCACTAATTAATATCAATTCAATTTTAATTAAATTTAGCTACAATATTTTGACTTAAGACCACACTGTTTCCTCTGTCTAAACATGTGCAACTGTTTATTTTGTAGTTTTAAATTACTTCCCATCATTTTTCTTTTCCTTGTCTGTGTTACTAATCTTTATAGCTATTTTACTAGATTTCATAGCTATTGATGTAGCATCCACCATTTTCTGATTTTGGGGAATGAAAATTGTTTTCAGGGGATATTTTTGTGTTTTTTGTATTTTATTATTTCATCATCAATCTGGAAACAGGTGAGAGTGATTGAGAGGAAGGGTATCTGTTTGTAGAAAATCTATCTCAACAAATTCCATCTTACCTATGCAGGCCTAGAAAAGTGGACCTTAAATGATGACAACACTTTACTCTAGTTTAAAATGATAATAATATTTGAACTTTTATTTAGCCATTTGCTTTTATCTGTTTGAAATTTGCTAATGTGTAAAAGTCTTTGGATTAAGCATATAATTTCATCTTAGTCACTCATTTCACCTATTTTTAATTAATCGGGAAGTTATTAAATAAATGAATCTTATTTCATTTGTACAATACCATTAACTTTATTTGTGGTTGGTGGGAATTTTGATTGACTAAATTTGCTCCTGTTACTTTACATTAACAAATGTTTTTAAGAATAATATCTCATCAAGGCCACAACCTGTTTGGTAAAAACCAGCTCAGGAATACAAGAATATTTTTCATGTCATTTTTGTATAATCATTCCCTTCTACTATAGGCACATAGCCTGACATTTTGGCGGAGGGGTTAGTCAATTACATCAGCCCCAGTGCTTGACTAGTACTTATTTTATTGACCCTGAAAGGATAAAAGGCAAAGTTGACGTTAGTGGAATTTGAACTTAGAACATAAAGACAGATGAAAGACTGCTAAACATTTTGCCTGACTGGCTAATGTTCACTACTTTATATACAAGTCATCAACACAAGCAGTGGATGTAGAAATTATATAATTATTAATATATAATCATATGATATATATCATGTATAGTTATTAGTATATTACACTCTTAGAGTTATTGGTGTTAGGAAGGGTATCCAGCTGTAGAAACCTTGCCAAATCAGATTGGAGCCTGGTGTAGCCTCCTGGCTTGTCAGGCCTCAGTCAAACTGTCCAACCCATGCCAGCATGGAAAGTGGACATTAAACAACAATGGTGATGATATATATATAGTAGACAGGCATAGTTGTGTGATTAAGAAGCATGGTTTGCAATCATGGTTTCAGTTTGTCCTACTGAATCCTATTGAGTAGCATCTTGATCTGATGTCTTCTATTCTGGGTTGACCAAAGTCTTGTAAGTGGATTTGATAATGGAAATTGAAAGAAGCATATGTATGTTTTATATGCATATGTGAGTGACATCACGTGATGGTTGTAAACAAGTGCCATTTATTTCCAGCATTCTGCCTACAAATTGTACTAGATACATGCAAGCATGAAAAAGTGGATGTTAAAAAAATGAGAGAGAGAGAGAGAGAGAGGATGATGACCATCGTCATTTAACATATGTTTTCTGTGTTGACATGGGTTGGACGGCTTGACAGGAGCTGGTAAGGCCAGGGGCCACACCAGGTCCCATCATCTGTTTTGGTTTGGTTTCTACAACTGGATGTACTTCATAACACCAGTCACTTTACAGAGTGCACTGGGTGGCTTTATATGTAGCATCATCACCAGTGCTTTTTATGTGGTACTACAATGAGTATGAAGCAGAAGAAACGAGTGGACATTTGGAACTGATGGAATTTCAGTTTCATGAAAGCTTAGCTTTTTATTTATTTATTTTATTTATTTATGTGTTTCAGCCAAGTGGCTGCGGTCATGCTGCTGCACCACCGTGAAATGTTTGTCATTAGTATTGCATAGTTAAGCCTTACAGTACCAATCTGCCACAGACTTTCTTTGATTCTCATATAAAACTTGCTGTTTTAAAGTGTTTAAATCAAGAAACTTCCATTATAATTTTGTATAAAAGCATAGTATTGCTATATTTCAAATTTCATATTGATAACAAAAAATTAATTTTATTTAATTAGTAGAAATAATTACTTTCAAAATCAACCAAAATGCAACGACAATGTATTTCATTGTAGGTATGGTCCCTTCTCATGTCACAAAATTAACATCATTGAAATAAAAATTATCTCTGTTCTTTATGGTGTGAATTTTTTTTTTTTTTGTTTTGGGGCGCTGGGTGAGAAACGAAATTATAATTTTCCCTCAAAACTCCAAAGTCTCATTTATATTCTGAAAATATTAAGCTCAATTTCATATTCACTGTGGTAACCTGCAGTGTTTGTATGAATAAAAGATATGGCTGATGCTTAAAATTGCAAAAGCTAGACAATTGTTCTATAAAGACACAATGAATCAGAGTTTAATATGTATTAATGAGCAGTAACTGATGTGATTGTTTCTTAAAATAAAGGAATACAAATTCTAGAGTAGCATATGGTCAATATATTGCATCTAAAGCACAGGGCAGGTGCAGATTAGAGCAGGGGGGTGTATTTCAGTTTTGGAGGGAAGAAACTGAAGAAAACCTCATTAATGTATCTGAAGTTTGAAAATCAGATGTGGAGGTAAATGAAGCTTTAATATCAACAAGGTTAGAAATAATGAGAGAAGCAATGTCAATAAGAAGTAAATAATAAATAAAACAGGTGTGTCTTTGTTTGTAAGAAGCTTGCTTCCCAACTATGTGGTCTCTGGTTCAGTCCCACTGTACAACCCCTTGGGCAAGCATCTTCTATATCCTCAGGCTGACCAAAGCCTTGCAAATGGATTTTGTGGACTGAAACTGAAGAAACCCTCTGTGTGTGTGTGTGTGTGTGTGTGTGTGTGTGTGTGTGTGTGGAAATGAGCATCACTGTCCTACAGGTGATGTTATTCATTTCCAATCTTCTGTGGGAATATGGTCTAGCCATGGGGGAAATATTACCTTGCTTGGAAATAGATGAGGGTTGGTGACAGGAAGGGCATGTGACTGTAAAAAACTGTCTCAGCAAGTACCATGTGACCCATGCAAGCATAGAAAGGTGGACATGAAATGATGATGATAAATTCACATTGCTCGAAATATAAAAGGAGTGAAGACAGAAAATATTTTAAGACATAGTGCAGACACTAAAATCCCCATGGAGAAATATCAAATAGAATACACATAACTGTCTCACAAGTAGCAGAAAAGATCAATCAATTAAACAATTATTCTATGTTGTTAACAGTAACCACTTAAGTTATTAATGAGTTTCAGAATAGGGCTTTAATATTCTGATACTTCTTTCAGTCAAATAGCTTATTTAGCATGAGATTATAAACAGACTGTGTTTACAAAACAGTGTCCAAATTACTCTTTTCTATCAATTTATTTATGAAGGATAGATGTAAAATAGGTCTATAATTGGAAGAAAAAAAAACAATAATAATGATATTGTTGTGTTGAGGAGTTGTGCTCACTATAGCAGATTTTCAGACCTGAGGTTTTATTGTTTTGGTAAAGCAATTCAATCAGTGATAAATAACAGACATGGGAAACTACATTGTGTCTAGTTGTTAAATGAGTCTTTTCATTACAGAAACATTTTTTTTTCCTTTGTATTTCATTCTTTTATCACAAATATAATAAAAATAGTAAAGGCATTCACATTTCTGATCTCTCTATTAACCTTTAGAGCTCATATACATGTGAGAAAGCTTTGTATAGTTTTCTAACCCATTTGATAAAATTGTTTATAAAGATCTAGCATAAGTTGTTTTTAAGATTTGTTTCTGCAATAAAATCCCTCCTGTATTTATTTATTAAACCTTTAGAAAACTTGACTCTATCTCCTCACCACTTAGATATGAGAAATATAGTTCAGCTTTCATTTGTTTGTGTTTCTTGTATTAAAACAGAAAAATTAAAAGCAGTGAAGAGAAACTAGGCCACAGTATATCCTGAGTTATTCAGAGAGCAAAACTTACACCCGCCTACTTTTCTAATCTTGTATTCTCATTTGAAAGTACATTCTTCTTACTTGCTTTCTTTCTCTTTAATGTTTTGTGAACAACAAATTTGCTTGGAAATAATTCTTTATTTATCTTGATTTCACCTGATGATTTCTTGGCAACTATCTTTCTTTCTGAGTTCCCTCTTGTTTGCTAATCTCAAGCATATTTGGTTGATATTGAATTTTTTGTCGTCTTTTGCTGATAATATTATATGATTGTATTTACCATAGTTTTCACTGATAACCTCTACATCAATTTGCTGTAAAGCTTAAGTTTAGCAAGTTATGTCAGTGGCAAAGTGTTATTTGTCAGGTTTTTTTTTCTATTTCTTAGTTAGAACAGGCATTACCTCAGATTTTTTTTTCTGCAGAGCCTCTGAGATTGGTGGGAAGAAGGGAGAGAGGGAAGTTTTCTCATGTGGGAGACCTGGCCCGAATGCCTGCAACAGAGTGGACCCTTTAGCATTCTGATTACATTGTAATGCTTATTTAATCAAATTGTATTGAATTAAGTATGCATTATCTTGTTTTGAGATTTTGATGATGTTTGTTTTTAGAATGACATTGTAGGGTAGGTATGAGAGGTAGGATATGGTCAGTTTGAACATAAAACAGGTAGAATATCTGGGCTCTATATGGCTGGTTTAAATGCTAAATGGTTAAAGGTACCCAAGGTCCCTGGTATCCCCTATATCTTATTCTGTTTTTGTCTCATGGATGCAGACACGGTGATATGGTTAAGAAGTTTGCTTTGCATTCAAATTGTTTCAATTCTAATGTATAACTCCTTTGGCAAGTAACTTTTACTATAACCTTGGGTTGATGAAAGCCTTATGGATGAAATTTGGGAGATAGAAATTGTGCCAAAGGCAGCTATATATATATATATATATATATATATATATATATATATATATATATATATATATATATGTCTTGACAGAAATGTTGACATAAGAGGCATCAGATGTGGTGTGCAAGAGAGATGACCTTGCTGGTATGGTCATGTGTTGCATATGGATGAGGACAACTGTGTGAAGAAGTGCTGGTCTCTAATTATGGTCTCTAAGCTTGCAAGGAACGAAGCCAGTATGTTTCGCTGGATGTGTAATGTTAGTGTGCATACTCGACTGAGTATAAGTGCCTTGAGAGAAAAGAAGCATCAGATGTGCTATGCAAGAGAAACGACTGCACTGGTATGGTCATGTGGTACGAATGGATGAAAATAGCTGTGTGAAAAAGTATCACACCCTAGCAGTTGAGGGAAACTGTGGAAGAGGTAGACCCAGGAAGACCTGGGATGAGGTGGTGAAGCACGACCTTTGAACATTAGACCTCACCGAGGCAATGACTAGTGACCGAGACCTTTGGAAATATGCTGTGCTTGAGAAGACTTGGCAAGCCAAGTGAGACCATAACCTGTGGCCTATGCCAGTGGTGTAACCAGCCCACTTACATGTACCTTTCTTTCATTGGACACTAAACTCTGCTTGTGAAGACCTTTTGAGGCAAGTGAAATTGGAATCAAATTCGATGACAGCACCGCATGACTGACATCCGTACTAGTGGAGCGCTAAGAGCACCATCCGACCATGATCATTGCCAGGGCCGCTGACTGGCCCCCTTGCCGGTGGCATGTAAAAAGCACCATTCGAGTGTGATCACTACCAGCATTGCCTTACTGGCACTTGTGCCGTTGGTATGTGGAAAACAACATTCAAATGAGATTGTTGCCAGTGCCGCTGGACTGGCTTTTGTGCAGGTGACATGTAAAGACGCCATTTGAGCGTGGCCGTTGCCAGTACCGCCTGACTGGCCCTCATGCCGGTGGCACGTAAAAGCACCCACTACACTCTCGGAATGGTTGGCGTTAGGAAGAGCATCCAGCTGTAGAAACTCTGCCAAATCTGATTGGAGCCTGGTGCAGCCATCCGGCTCACCAGTCCTCAGTCAAACCGTCCAACCCATGCCAGCATGGAAAGCGGATGTTAAACAAAAATGATGATTGATATATATATATATATATATATATATATATATATATATACGTACATATACACATACATATACACACACACACATACATATACATACACACACACATATATACATACCCACACACACACATATATACATACATACACACATACACATGCATGTATATACACATACACATATATATATACACACACACACATATATGTATGTGTTTGTGCACACACAACTATACACCAATGATAAGAAGAAAATGGCAAACTGACAGAATCATTAGCACGCTGAGCAAAATGCTTAGCATTTCTTCTGGCTCTTTTCCTTCTTAGTTAAAATTCTTGAGGTGGACTTTCTTTCATCTCTCAGGGGTTGATAAAATAAAGTACCAGTCAAGTAGTGCGGTTGATGCAATCAACTTGTCCCCTGCCATCAAAATTGCTCACCTTGGACCCTGCAGTGGACCAGTGTAATATTTGGAGTGAATGTTTTGATTTTGGTCATTCATACACCACAGAATCTGGGTAACTGATCTTATGAGTACTAGGGCTCAAGGAAAACAAAGAGTTTTAGGATAAACATCCAACTATAGAAACCATGCCAAAGCAAATGTTAGAGCATTACACATAGTCCTGAAGCCCATTGGACCTTGCCAAACCATTCATCTCATACCAGCTTAGCAGATAAACATTAATAGATGATGATGATGTTTCATCTAAGATATATGTTTCCATGAACCAAAGAAAAACATATGAAACTTTTAAATAATCATTGCTACTTGAAAATACTTTTATTTACTGTGTTTACCTGTCTTCTGCTTAAGACATTTCACATTTCTCTTCAAAATCATAATTTTTGTTTCATCTGTTTTATGATTTTTATAATCACTGCCTTATCAGTAGAGATTTTTGTTTGTATTTAGTTGTCAGTCATAACTTTCTCCCTTTCGTTAGTCACCTAGAGTTTGCCAAACAGAAATATCAACATGTGGAGAGTTAATGAATTGAAAATGTTAATTGGTTATTGAAGCTCTGACCTTTAGGCTATAAGTATTCAAAATGTTAAATATAAATGAATATTTCTTAGTTATTTAGATATTTTTGTTATATATTTATTTCTTTAAGATTCATATTTATATTTATTTTGTTTCTTACTGTTTAAGACTGATAATTTCTTTAACCCTTTTGTTACCATATTTCTATTGAAAAACACTTAATTTGTTTCAATTTTGAAAATAATGAAGAATTTCGTAAAATAACTTATTAAGATGGAAGATTTTAATTTAGATAATTTTAAAATAAGAAATTTGTATTATAGAACCAGAGGCACTTTCAGGCAGGTTAATATTAATTTCAAACTTTGGCACAAGGCCAGCAATTTTGGGGGAGGGTTAAGTCAATTGCATCATTCCCCCTCCCCAGTTCACCTGGTACTTATTTTATCAAAAGGATGAAAGACAAACCCAGCCTTGGTGGAATTTGAACTCGGAACATGAAGATGGATGAAATGCCATTAAGCATTTCATCTGGTATGCTAACAATTCTGCCAGCTTGCTGCCTTTAGGCGGGTTAATATTAGAAGGATTAAAGTTATCATTAGACTTCGGAAAATATTATACAAGCGTCACAATTTTCTCAAATGTTACTACCATTTGAAATTTTTAATCTTGAACTTGAGATCTCTTTGTAAATAGTAGCATGAGTCAGTTTAGTAGGCTTTTTGTTGAAAATTTCATTTTATTTCAAAAGTAGGATAAATATGTTTTTGTTGTAATTTTTTCTTAAACAGATACTTGTTCTTATATTTTTTAAATAGCTGAAATGTAATAATTCACTTTGTGTGCTTCTCTCTCTCTCTCTTTTTGTCTTTTGTAATGTTTAACATATTGTGGTTTGCTAGAAAATATATTTTTTATTTTCACTGGTAATTTTAGTATACACTTTTATAGATGTTTTGTTCATAATGTTACATTATATTGGTTTTCTTTGAAGGTTGTAACAGTTCAGTTGAGAACATTAAATCTGAATTGCTAATATGAAAAATATCTCAAGTTTATGACTTTTTCTTGAATCCTTTGAAATTTCAGAATGAATTATTGTTTCTTGTAGAATTTTGTATAAAATTAAAAAGAACTCAATTTCTAAAATTTTTCTAAATTGCACTTGTCTGCACAAAATTTGTATTTCTGGAAAAATAAATTTTTGACTTGTGTGATGTCCATTATAGCTCATGTAAGATAAGTCAATCAATTTATAAGGAACGAAGAAATCTTTTTTAAAGTGTTACTTTTTTGTTTGTACTGGTTTATTTGGTCATCCTGGTAGCAACCTGTAACAGGAAGCATTGGCCAGAATAACTAAAACATACCAACATGAAAGTACTACAGTGAAGTTTTGATTTTGTAGTTTAAAGTCTTGAATGTGATCCAGGAATTTTGAGGGTGATTAAAGTTAACTTTTCATCAGCATTGCACCCAGTTCCACTGTGACCCTAAAAATGCTCTTTTAGCTAAGGCATACAGGCCATAAAGGAGCACTGGTCTCTAGACATGTGTGTCACAGGTCCACTGGTGTTTGGACATACCTTGATTGATACCATGCAAGCTTAGTTCTTTTAGTTGTTATTTAAAGTTGTTTGCACGAATAGTTCTTATTTAATCAACTGCTGGAAATCAATTAGCTGCTGCAAACAGAAATAATTTAACTTATATGAATACCTTCCAGTTACTTACATGGACATTTTAACACAAAAAGAAAGAGTTAAAAACACTCTTTACTCTTTTGATATCATCAACCTGTCCAAGTTTCTGACTTGGTTCCCTGATATATAGTTTCTGTTTCCTATTTCTTTATTGCCCACAAGGGGCTAAACATAGAGGGGACAAACAAGGACAGACAAAGGGAATAAGTCGATTACATCGACCCCAGTGAGTAACTGGTACTTAATTTATCGACCCCGAAAGGATGAAAGGCAAAGTTGACCTCGGCGGAATTTGAACTCAGAACGTAACGGCAGATGAAATACCGCTAAGCATTTCGCCCAGCGCGCGAATGTTTCTGCCAGCTCGCTGCCTTTATATATAGTTTCTGTTTCGAAGTGATCTGAAGTAAAACCTTATATCATAATTTCATGTTAAATTATGTTCCAAATACTAGCTTAATAATGATAAAGTTACATTAATTTCTTCATTATTTTCAAAATTAATTAAAACAAAAAGCAGTGTATTTTAAAGAAATATAGCAACAAATGGTTTAAAGGTCAATGACTTATGAGGATTTTCAAAGACGTTCTTGGAATGAACAATGCCATCAGTCATGTAAAATATGTCATTCCTTTCATCATTTTATGTCCAACCCATCCATGAACATGAATGTTGAATGATGATGATATTAGTTTATTTTTTAGGTCTTTACATCATAGAATTTTGCTTCTTAAAAAATACCAAATGATATAGTTTTGAAGAGATTTAGATTAAAATAGTTTTGTTCTAATCTTTATTTTTTTTTCTTTTCAGACCGAGGAGGAGGGTGTTAATGCCTGTATGGATAGGGTGCGGAAGCTGTTAAGCCCTGGAACCAAGAAGAAAACTGTTCCTCAAAACAGCAACAAGACCTTCGGAGTTCCTCTTGAAGAACTTGTTCGCCAGGCACCTGATGGGCTTAAAATTCCCCTCATTGTAAAGAAGATATGTGAACATATTGAAAACCATGGTAAGGATTTTAGGTTTATTTCAATGAATCTTAACAAAGAAATGAATCCATTGAGCAGATACGGAGAAAGTTTTTGTCTTTTAGCCTGCGGCAGTGGCATTGTAGTTAAGAAGTTTGCTTCAGTATCACATGGTTCTGGGATTGATCCCACTGCACAGCTCCTTGAGAAGATGTCTTCTAACAGATTCAGGTTGTGAGTGGAATTGATTACATGGAAATTGTACAGAAGCCTGTTGGATGAATTGCTTATGTTGTTGGATGGTGGACTCAATCCATTCTCTGGTTTTAACACGGCCACCTGCACCTTGAGTGCCTTTAGCAGAGTCCACTGTATTTCAAGTGTTCAGAGCAGGTTTCCAGTCTCAAGTTAGATTGATATCTTAATGCATTACTTCCTCCTGTAGCACCCCCATAAAACACAGCCCCCACCCCTCTACTAGTCATTCTTCAAAGTCCTGTAAAAAAAAGTTTGGCTTAGCTATAATCTCCACCTGCACTTTAGGAGAAATATCTCCTTATATCTCATTTCAAGTACTGTGGATAAGTGAGTGAGAAACTTAACATCAACTATTATCACCTGGAAAGGATATTGCTTAACAATTGTAAAGGGCCTTAGAAATACCATCTCAGTTGTTGTTGAGTAATCTGAATGTTAAAGAGAGCAGTTTAAAAATTTTTATGAAGTTCATTATGGCTTAGTTATCACTTGCGAATGACTGAGTATGACCTTGTAGCTTGTAATGTGCTTTTGCTCATTGTTTTAGTTGCCTATGTTATCTCGAGACCAGTGTTTCTCAACTGGGGTTCATATAAGATTTTGTTGCTAAAATTTATCTGCAATAAATTGGTTATACTTCTACAATATGCAAAATATTTTAATTTTTTTTTCGATGCAATTCCTGATAATGTTTAATTATAAGACAGTAGGATTTTTTTAGAGCATCAAATAGCTACAGAGGTCTGGTAGAGTAAAACAGGAATCAAAGGAGTCCATAGGCAAAAATGGTTGAGAACTACTGCTCTAGACCCTCCCATCCTTAACCCAGCAGAATATTGAGGGTATAATGGCTGGATGGAGAGAAAGCTACACCAGCACTTGGCTAGTACTCATTTATGGCTGAATAGACTGGAGCAACATGAAATGAAGTGAATTACTCCAAAGAAACAATGTACAGCCCAGCTCAGAAATTGAATCCATCATCTTATGATTGTGAACTCATTGCTCTAACCACAAAGCCATGCACCTTCACAAACCTTATAATCTGTCAACATTCTTCAAAACAGTAATACCCAGCCTATTATTATGTTGACCCATTTCAGCAAATAATTCTTTGAGACTTTTTTTTTATAATTATTATAATCCAAAGGTGCATATTTAACATTTCATACTTTTTAGAGAAATATCCTACAGTTTTGTCTGTGATAAGTGTTATGTTGTAGGCCTTATGCCTATGACTTAGTTATTGTCTAAATACATTCATGAACATTTTGTATTACTCTTCAGTCATTTTGACTGTGACCATGCTGGAGCACCGCCTTTAGTCGAGTAAATTGACCCCCAGGACTTATTCTTTGTAAGCCTAGTACTTATTCTATCGGTCTCTCTTGCCAAACCGCTAAGTTACAGGGACGTAATTCACTCTGCCAGAAATTTGGAAATGACTTGCTATACTGCTTGGCATTTGTGCCGGAACCTCCAATACAAACATTTCAGAGTGTTTGGGTGTCAATCTGAGTACAGTGCATGTACTGAGAGTGATAAAAATTAAACATCCTCATTTTTGGAGTGATCACTGGTGATGGCGATGTTATGCCTCTATTCATTTTCCCACACAGTCTCAGATTCAACACAGAGGCCTACATCAGGTGCCTGGTGGAGTTAGTGCAGCCCTGGGTCAAGAGGGTAGTTGCTAGAAGACCCTCTGTCACACAAGGAGGAGAACCCAGTCATGACTGTTGAAGAATTTCTGCATCCACATCACCCCTAACATCTAGCCACCTAACTCCCCAGACTGCAACTCCCATGATTATTATGAGTGGGGTGTTGTTGAGCAAGAGACCAACAGAGCTCTTTGTAACATCAAAGATTAATTAAAGGCAAGGATTATGGCAGCATTCACCAACTTAAGCAGGGAGACCATCCAGAAGAGTTGCAGGAGATTCCAAAGTCGTCTGGAGGCTGTGGTTGAAGCCAATGGTGATTTTATTGAATAAATTTACCCTTCAGTATTTTTATGTAAATTTGGTAAATATATCTGTTAAAATGAGTTGTCAGTGTTGTTTTCATTTTTGCATAATTTAAATGACAATATGCCCCCCCCCCCCAAAAAAAAATTTCTTTATATAAGGGATAGCAGATGTTTGTTTTGCTGGTACAATAGCGGCCATGCTGTAAGAATATGAGTAAACCTATTTACAAAATATACTCCCTATTCAACATTGAGCTCCTCTTCTATTTACTATACTATGCTTACTCATACATTCATACATCCTTTTTTGTCTGTATGCACATGTATATGTAGATATGTGTGTATATACATATATAGGTGCATTGGCATGTGCCAAAAAAGCAGTCATTTGTACTTAATATCATTTATTATTCAGTGTGATATTAATGAAATGATATAATGGAAACTACCTGAACATGTTTAACTGTAAGGACGGAAAAAGATGAAAAGCAATAAATAAGCAAATATATATATATATATATATATATATAAGAAGAAAAGAAAAGTAACACAGCTCTTCAAATGAAGCAGTGTGTAGCAATTTTGGGATGTTAGAATCTGCTGGAGAAATTGGTCAAAAAAAAAAATTTCAAGGCCACTCAATAGTTAATGTGCTGTTTAGAGCATGCAAAAATACACATACAAACGTGGAACAGAATTAGGAACAGAATTAGAAAAGCTGAATACAAAAGATCAGTATCATTTTGATCAAAGTAATTTGTGGTGATTGTTTACTTGGTTTCACCAAATCTAATATATTTGCTTGGTTCCCTACTAAGAGAATCCAATTATTAGTTTAGTATTAAGACTGGTAGCAGCTATGTTTGCTAGCCTGGTTTAGATTGAAAACGTACTCATTGTTCTTTGCTGGGCAATCAACAAAAGGGAATGACTATTACCAAATTAGTTATTGGTTCTAATGTATTGATTTCTTTTTGACACTATCTTGATTCACATATTATTATTATTATTATTATTATTGTTGTTGTTGTTTGTACTTGTTTATTAACTAGCACTATTCTATTCCTGTATGAGTCTACTTGATAATACCTAATTCAAAAGGTAAACAGTTTAGTAGTTTCACTTCATTGGTTTGCTTGCTTTTCCTAAAAGTGTTAAAAATAACTCAAATTGGATATATATATATGTATATGTGGTTTGGTGGGATTCAGTTCCACTGGGCAGCACCTTTGGCAAGTGCCCTCTATTATAGCCTTGGGCTGACCACTTTCTGTGTAAGAAGCCTGTTGTGTATGCATACATACATACATACATGTGTATGTGTGTGTTTATTCCACCACTTGACAACCAGTGTTACTTTGTTTACATCCATGTAACTTAGCAAAAAGGACTGATTGGATAAGTACCCAAGCTTAAAAAAAAAGAGAGAGAAGAAAACAAAACCCAGCCGATCTGTCTGCTTCCCATTGTCCTCCGAGGAAAGTTACAAGGCCAATATTTTTTATAAGTCACTTGCTTGTTACTGGTTGGTTGAGATTTTGTGAAGGATTTAGAACTGAGCAGAATATATTTGACAAGAAGTGTAAAAATAAATACAATTTACCAGATGTGTGTTAGAATTATTTTTAACTGCAACGTTCGTGACATTTATGACCCAGCAACAAGTTTGAAGAAGTAGTTGATAAACAATATTCTTAACATATCTTTTATAGTTTTTACTTGTTTCAGTCATTCGGCTGTGGCCATACTGGAGTACTTGCTGCCTTGAAAGGTTTTAGTCAACTAGGTTGACTCCAGTACTTAGGTTTCTTTTCCTTTTTTTTTTTTTTTTT
>NC_068982.1:70178765-70191263 GCF_001194135.2 Octopus bimaculoides | reverse complement strand
TTTTTTTTTTTTTTTTGTTCTTTTAAGGTCTGAAACTTTTCTACCAATCTCTTTTGCTGTATTACTAAGTTACAGGATGTAATCAAACCAATATCAGTTGTCAAGTGAGGGTAGAGATACAAACAGGCATGGCTGTGTGGTAAGGGGCTTGCTTCCCAACCACATGGTTCCAAGTTCAGTCCCACTGCATGGTACCTTGGGCAAGTGTCTTTTACTATGGCCTCAGGCTGACCAAAGCCTTGTGTGTAGATTTGGTAGATGGAAACTGAAAGAAGCTCATCATATATAGTGCATTTATGTGTGTGTATCAGTGTTTGTCCCCCTGCCATTGCTTGACAACTGATGCTGGTGTGTTCATGTCCCCATAACTTAGTGGTTTAGCAAAAGAAACTGATAGAATAAGTCCCAGGATCAATTTCTTTGACTAAAACCTTTTAAGGTGATGCTCCAGCATGGCTGCAATCAAATGACTGAAACAAAAAAAAAGAAAGGAATAAACACATAAAAATCATCATCAACATTTAATGTCCCTGTTCCATGCTAGCATGGGTTGGATGATTTGACAGGACCTGACCAGTCCAAAGACTATATCATGCTCTAGTGTCTGCTTTGACATGGTTTCTATGGATGGATGCTCATCGTAACACCAATAACTTTACAAGTTCATACTGGGTGCTTTCTTGTGCCATTGGCACTAGTGAGGCTGCCATCCAGCTTGAAACTTGAGGAGTGGGGAGAGGTATTTTTATGCTAGGACATGAAGATTAAGGTATGAGAGATGGAGATGGCACAGAGCAGCTTCTTGTGGAGGATCTACATGGCTATTCACATTTAGGGGAGATAGAAATGAATCAGTTGTAACTATGATGAGATAAATGGTGGTGATGAAGTGTCCGGGTGGCTGCTCACAGTGCAAGGTGTGTAAAAGTGAGTAGGGATAGAAAAGCTAGGAGTGTGTGTGTATAAGGGTTTATAGGAGTGTATGGAGGGGTGAAGCAAGAGATAGAAGAAATGGAAGAGGATAGGTCGGTAATATTGTCCTTCTGACTGATTTGGAGTACCTGGTTCATGGATTTTCTTACTCTACCTTTGGTTATGTTACCTTTAAATTCCTTCAAAGTATGTTGTTTCAGCATCTGTAGAAATTGGGTAGGGTTGAAGGGTGGATGCAGGGATGGGAGTTGACCAGTGGCGCATGAGTTGGGGAAGGTTGAGGGATTCAAGAAGAGAGCAGTAACAGGATTGTAATAATGGTGATGTAGATGATAGGGAGAGGATAAGAGAGAAGTGATATATTTGTGTAGGCTGCAGGAAAAGGAGGAGAGAGAGAGAGAGAGAAGCATGTTGGATGAGGAGAGGTAATTTGGTGGTCCACTGGAGGAGAGGGGTGATGACCAGTGTAATGTCTAGGTGTAGAGAACAATATTAATGGATGAATAATGGCTCAACAAATGAAAGGGTTCTGGGTAGCAAGAAAGAAAAGTGGCATCAGGTGGTGGAGGAGATGCATTGGGAGCGTCATTGGAGAGGGGAAAGGTCAGTGTGAGGAGGAGTTTGACTGATTGAGGTGCCCAATTTTGAAAATAACATAGAATTTAGTAAAATAACTACATCATTATTAAGATAAGATGGTGATTGGAACATGAAGGGTGAACATAAAGGAACATAAGTGGTTGTGTCTCCTTGTTTTGACAACCTACTGTGAGAATGTAGGCATATCTTTTACTTGTTTCAGTCATTAGTCTGTGGCCATGCTGGGGCACTTCCTTGAAGAGTTTTTAGTCAAATGGATCAACCTCAGTACTTAATTTTTTTATTTTGAAAGCCTGATACTTATTCTATTAATCTCTTTTGCTGAACTGCTAAGTTACAGGGATGTAAACGCACCAACACCAGTTGTCAAGAGGTGATGGGGGACAAACACTGACACCCATGCATAGATATATACGTATATGATGGGCTTCTTTCAGTTTCTGTCCACCAAATCCACTCACAAGGCTTTGGTTGGCTTGAGGCTATAGTAAAAGACACTTGCCCAAGGTGTCATGTAGTGGGACTGAACCCGGAAGCAAGCTTCTTACCACACAGCTATGCCTGTGCCTATATTAATGTTAATTTTTCTTGATATATTTTTGTCTATCATGACTAGAAGCTTGTATGGCTTTTAATTTCTTCATTACCTCAAAGTTTTTAAAATTTTTTTCTTGAAATATTTGTTGAATTTTCATAGACTTAAGCCTTAACGTTCTGTTGACTGCTATAAAATTTTCCTTGATTGATGAGTTTTTTTGGGGGAAAATTAGTTTCGGTTAATATTCTAAGCTTGTATAATGCTTTGCTATGTCTCCCCTTCCCCATTATTTCTCTAACATTTATTTCTGTTCCAGTCTATTCTTTCAGTGTTAATTATGTCACATAATTTTGAAATACATTTTTGTTTCTCTAGGAACAACGTAATCTCAGCAAACATTTCAAGAACCTTTTACATGTTGAAAACACAGACACCTTTACCATCACCACCGCTACCATCATAGTCATAATGCTAATCAAAAACCTTAATTTGTTTTGATCTATAATAATCTATATATATTTCAGGTTATGATCAAGAGGGCATATTCCGAGTTAATGGGAGTACTCGTATCATTGACAAACTCCGAGCATCCTTTGATCAGACGGGAGATGCTGATTTTACTGAAGATGGGGATGTAATGGCTGTTGCTGGTCTTCTCAAGCTGTTCCTTCGGGAGTTGCCTGATTCTGTGATTCCAGAACACATGACAAAGCAATTTGTAAACATACATGAAAGTAAGTTTATTTTTTACAAGAAACAATCTCTGCCTGTATCAAAGCCAAACTTCAACCCTTTCATTACCATATTGCTGTTGAAATACACTGGTTTTGTTTCAGCTAATTATGAAAATAAAGAATAAAGTGAAACAGCTTTGTCTTTACTATGCTGGTGTTTATAAAATGAATTAATGCATGTGTGTGTGTATGCTTATGTATGTAATATGTGTTTACTTATATGTCTATGTATGTATGTGTATTTGTATATATCTGTGTATGTGTGTATTTAAATATATGTAACTCCTTCTTGATGTGATGAGTGCCTCTTTTGTTTGTCCACTCACCTCTGTGTAAGTGTGTGTGTGTGTGTACGTATAATATATATATATATGACTAGGAAGATAATGGGGAATGGAAATGGTTCTGGGGTTGGGGAGGAAAAAGGAAGGTAATGAAAGGGAGGAGATATGGTATGTACCTATTCTACTCTCAGGAGATTATGTTAACTGAATAATACCAGAGGTATAGAAGTGATGAGTTTTACGGAATGAAGTGGTGGGGCACATGCAAGCATTTACCAAGGTGGTTTAGGTTATCAATTCTGTTGTGGTAGACAGGTCTTCTCAAGCACATATATTTATATCATCATCATCATCATCCCTTGACATCCGTTTTCCATGCTGGTATGGGTAGGACGGTTTGACTAGAGCTGGCTTGGTTTCTACATCTGGATGCCCTTCCAAATGTCAACCACTTTACAGTGTGTGCTGGGTGCTTTTAATGTGGCACTGGTACAAGTGTTTTTATGTGGCACTGACATGAGTGCTTTTTACGTGGCACTGGCACAAGATCCTTGCAGGCCAATCCTCTTCCCCAGAGGGTGTGGTCTTAATGTACCTGCTATGGAGGACGGGTTTTTTTTAGTATAGCTAGATGCCGTAGACACTATGACATCATATTCTTCAGGGAGAATCAATGACACATTTTGACAGTGGATGTTTGAATCACTGGTACTGCCCCTCAGACAATTTTCCACAGTCCCAGGCTACATCATTTCTTTCAAATGCCATGGGTTGATTTAACCCTTTTGTTACTATGTTTCTGTTAAAATATGCTGCCTTTGTTTTGGTTAATTATAGAAATAATGAAAAATTTAGTAAAATAATTTTGTCATGATAATGCTGGTGTTTGGAACATAAACTAACATTAAATTTTGATGGGAGGTCTTAACTTAGATCCCTTGAAAACTGGGAGTGTGCACCAGAGAACCAGGCATGGTCTCAGACTGGCCTGTATCAAAAGGGTTAAATGATTAGTAAAATTTTATTAAATCTTATTAATTCTACAAAGACCTGGTGGACAGCAGATATATCAGATTTGTGCATTTTTATGGCATGGAAAGATAAAAAATAGAGCAGAATTAGTTATGAAACTAACTCGTCTGTGTCAATGTGACTAGAGGAGGGAAAGAAAAAAAGAGAAGTAGATAGAGATTATTATTGTGTAAGATTTATTAAGAATGATTTAAAATTTAACTGTCTTTTTGTATCTTAACTGTATGTGTGTGTATATATATATATATATTTAAAAATTCAGAAAAATTTTCTTGATACAGTCACAATATCAGAAAAAAAAAACGATTTTTTAAAAATTGTAAATTATTGATTATATTTTAAAAAATGCTTTTCTTCACAAAAAGCAATTTAAATACAGACCAGATCATACAGAAAAGAGTTTTTGTGTAAGCACATTTGCTTTCTTCAGCTTTTCAAACATACATTGTAATCTTGTATAATTCACAATACAGATTACCATGTGTATTTGAAAAGCTGAAGACACTGCTAGTGTTTACACAAAACCCTCTTACATTAAGTCTGTGTTAATTTGCTGTTTCTTTATAAAGAATTTTCAATTTAATTAATGTTTCAAATACAAACAAATCTATTTCAAACAGTGTGTGTGTGTGTGTGTGTGTGAGTCAGACGAAAGGGGACCTGAGAATCCAGGCAGTTATCTCACTCAGTACCCCTCTGAATACTGACTAGCAGACTGTATAGGAAGGAACAATACTACAGTCAAAGCATGTGTTTTGTGAAAACTGAAAACCCTGTAAATTCCTCAAATTGCAAGACTTTGAAACTCTCTTCCATCTCAGTGTTTTCCTTTCTTTGAACTACCAGATTTTGGAACTTTCTTCCATTTCATTGTTTTCCCATTTCTTGTGACCCGAGCTCTTTCAAGTCTAAAGTAAATTCATTCCTTTCATCTTAATTTCTCCTTCATTCTGATGATGATGATGATGACTCCCTTACACTAAGTGGCTTCTCATCTTGCTTGGTACTTTCTAAGAAAAAAAAATTCCTTAATCACACAGTATAAAATAATAAATAATACAAGAATGGTGGTACTGTATCACATGTTTCTTGGTTACAGCTGTTTCAACATCATATGGGTTAAATAAATCATTTAGCAAGTTGAAAAGCATGAATATGAACAGTGATTATGTAACATTGATTATATGATATTGTTTATGTTATGTAAAACCCATAGTAATTTCACTATGACCTCAATGAGTAAATTGATACTTGTGTGTATATATATATATATATATATATATATATATATGTGTTTATGTGTGTGTATATGAGAGGGTGCTGGAAAGTTCCTGGCTTTAAGTGTATTGTGAAAGGCCTGGCTGGATGCCCAACTTTCCAAGTTTTTACAGGGCTTAGAAAAACTGAAGGGCCACTGCAATAAGTATGTAATTCTGTGAGGGGAATATATTGAATGAAATTATAATTAACTGATCCTTCTGTATTTTCTTCTACTCAAAGCCAAGAACTTTTCTGCACCCCCTCATGTATGTATATATATATATATATATATATATATATATATATAATGTGTGGCCTGTTGCTGAGAGGCTGGAGAAACCAGACGACCAGATTTATTTAAACCTATGATTTGTTTAACCCATTTATAGATCTGAGTTCAAGCCCCATGGGTAGCCTTCAACTTCATTTTTCGAAAAAGGTCTTTTTCAACCCATTAGTTAAATGCTATTATTTTTAACTTCATGTTCTTTGAGATTCACTATTCCCAAAAAGAATTCCTCAGTTATTTCCATGTGTCTATTAAAATTTGTCTGTTTTAAATGTTTGATAATGTTGGTGATAAAAATAATTGCTTCCTTATCATTAACCATTCCAGGTCTAAACTCCAATCCAGAAGACTATGTTGCTAAAGTCCGGGAGGAATTCAATGAGTTACCTGAGGAACATTATGATCTGCTGAAATATCTGTTGAACTTCTTAGTAGATGTAGCACAGCATGAAGAAGAAAATAAAATGGGGCCTATGGTCCTTGCCATTGTTTTTGGCCCAAATGTCTTTAGGTTAGTAGGTTGTATTTTCATTTTTAATCTTAAAAAGTGAAAGCATGTGACTTAGTGTTAAGGTGTTGCACTCATCTTTTACTTGTTTCAGTTATTGGGCCATGGCCAAATAGAAGCACCACCTTGAAGGATTTCGTCAAACAAATCAATGCTAGTACTTCTTTTAAAGCCTGGTGTTTATTCTGTCAGCTTTTTTTTCTGAACTGCTAAGTTACAAAGAGATAAACAAACCAATACCAGTTGTCAAGCTGTGGTGGTGGTGGTTGGGACTGTGAGATAAACACACACACACACACGCATGCATGCATACACCGGGTAGACTTCCACATAGTTTCTGTCTACTAAATTTACTGTCAAGGCTTTGGGCGATAGTAGAAGACACTTCCCCAAGGTGCTGTGTAGTGGGACTGAACCTGAAACCAAATGTTCTGAAAGTGAACTTGTAAACCACATGGCTATTAATCATAAGATTATAGTTTTGATTCCTGGAGTTGGTGGCGCCTTCTGTTTCTGAGCAAAACACTTCATTTCATATTGCTCCAGTCAACTCATTTGTAAAAAAAATTAGTTCTGCCAACAGCTGGTGAACTAACCTTGTGATGGATGAATGTTCCATCCAGAGAAGAGTGTTACATTCTCCATCACTTATATGCCATGAAAACTCAGCCAAGCTTCAGTCTTATGAGGCTTTGGGTTTCTGAATCACCTCAGTGCTAATCTTAAAAATAAAGCAGAACAAAGTTTGGTGATGTTTGTTTCTTTACATCATTGAGATTGCTGTTTTCTTTCAGTTATTCTTGAAAGCTTGCACTTTGTTCAGATTCCCATAAATTTGCTTATTGAAAGAGTCTCAAGTTAGTTCTGACCGGTGTTAGTTATCTGATCTGTGATTTTTCCAGCATTGTATACTATATGTCTAAGATGTATTATAACTGCATTCATATAATAACAATAATAATGATAATAATGGTTTCAAATTTTGGCACAAGGCCAGCAATTTTGGTGGAAGGGCTATAGTAGAAGACACTTCCCAGTGCTCAACTGATACTTATTTTATTGACCCCGAAAGGATGAAAGGTGAAGTTGACCTCAGCAGAATTTGAACTCAGAGCATAAAGATGGGTGAAATGCTGCTTGGTATTTTGCTTGGTATGCTAATGATTCTGCCAGTTCACTGCCCAATAATAATAATAGTTATCAACATCATCATCATTATCGTCATTTAATGTTGTTCTTGCTAGTATGGGATGAATAGTTTGAGCAGATTTGATGAGCCACAGGACTGTGTCAAACTCCAGTGTCAGCTCTGGCTTGGTTTCTGTGGTTAGATGCCCGTCCTAATGCTAACCACTTTACAGAGTGTACTGGGTGCTTTTTGTTTTCATGCTGCTGTTACTAATGAGGTCACCAAGTAAGCAAGCTTCATTGTCATACATGTGGTGTCCTTCACTTCCACTTCTCTGCGAAAACATGTCTTACCATGGGGGAAATATTTCTATTCATTTTACCAATTTCCTGCAGTTTTTGCCGAATTTGAACATATGGCAATTATTTTCTAAGATTATTTTCATCTTAGTTTCAACATCCTGTTTTAATAACCTTCAATGAATCTTTTAAACCATATATTAAGGTCCCATAGATGGAATATATGCCATAATAAAATTTAAATATATTCTAAAGCATTAAAATATGATATCATTTTATTCTTTTAGGCATAGGCATAGTTGCATGGTTAAGTTCACTTTGTAACCATGTGGTTTTGGGTTCAGTTCCACTGCACAGCACCTTGGGCAAGTGTCTAGCCCAGTGCCTTGTGAGTGAATTTTGTAAATGGAAGCCTTTCATGTATATACGTATATTTGTATCTGGACACACATATTTCTTTTCATCTTTTACTTGTTTCAGTCTTTAGGCTGTGGACATGCTGAGGCACTGCCTTGGAGAATTTTTAGTCAAATTAATCAACCCGGTACTTATCTTTTTGTTAAGTGTGGTACTTATTCTATTGGTCTCTTTTGCTGAACCACTAAGTTACGGGGATGTAAATACACCAACACCAGTTGTCAAGCGGGCTGGGGAACAAACACAGACATGATGTCACAGACACAGATATATATATATATATATATATATATATATATACATACACACACACACACACACTCACACACACACACACACACACATACATACATACATACATATGATGGGCTTCTTTCAGTTTCTGTCTATCAAATCCACTCATAAGGCTTTGGTGGCCCGAGGCTATAGTAGAACACACTTTTTTGAGTTGCCATGCAGTGGGATTGAACCTGGAACCATGTGGTTGGGAAGCAAGCTTCTTACCACACAAGACCGAAGTCCAAAGTGGAGAAGGGTTCTGTGCCAACAGTGGTCAAACATGGGTCAGTCAGTCCTAAGAAGCGTGTGAAAGCTTCTACAAAAAGCGCCAGATATGTTGTCATGGAACAAATATATATATAATATATATATATATATATATATATATATATATTTGTATAAATATACATGTATGTATATACATATGTCTTAGAGCATGTGTGAATGTTTACTTTGTGTGCTTCACATGGCAAAGCTACAAATGGTAATATTTCATGATATTAACCTGTCAACAAATTGACTGTTGTCTCTTCAAGCTTGTGTTTTCAAAGATGAGAGGAATGAAAACTCCTTTACTTGGAAGACAAGTAAAGGTTAACAACAGAAAGTTGTAAAAAAAAGCAATACTGCAATGATATACATTCATCTGACCCATGCTTGCATAGAAAAGTAGACATAAAACAAACAAAGTGTAAAACAACTGAAATATTTTATGAATATTATAATTGATTTACCATAAAAACCCATGTAATTTGTGCACCTGTGTAATTTATGCAGGTGATTTTCTGGATAAAAATTGTTAAAAAAAAGCTTCTCCTTGTGTTAAATTTGCACCTAAAAGTTTTCAGAATTGCTGATATGGCCAGGAGAAAAAGGTTTTCAATTTAGTTGTATTTAGCATAATTTTACTTATTTATGATTAGATTTTATTAAATTTTCATTAAATAAAAATAACTTCTGTTTAACAGGTATCACATTGAAAGCTATTAAATTACAAAATGTTTGTGTTGTTTATAATAAACTTTATTTTACATTTCTTGTCCACAAGAGATTATGTCCAATCTTTAGCATACTTCTGTATGTCTTCTCAAATCATAATCACAGGAAAAGTTGTTGATAATTCTTATCAACAAAACCAAAACTGATAAATATGCACAAGTGTTTCAAAATAAGTTTAATTACCAATAAACATCAGCTTGGATGACACTTTACTCAACCAACAGATTATGTAAATCAAACTAATTATGTAAATAGAATTCTGATTGGTCGAAAATATCTTCTTGTTTCAAGCTCTGATTTTCTGCCTATTCTTGTTGGAACCTTTGGTACAGAGTATTGAAATTTTAATCCCTTTCACACTTATAAAATGTCAAGCAAACCTAAAAAATTGTCATTACCGTTTTAGCCGGGAGACCAAACTAATAGTTTGGTAAGCCGCTAAAATAAGCATTAAAAATCGAAAGGAGAAAATAAACAGCTTTGCAAGTTTAACTCTGTGTTTATTGAACAAGAGAGGTATGAATTTTAAGAAGCGACTTGTTAGAATATACATGTTTGTGAGGAGACATAAACAAGAATAACAAAAATCTACTATACTAAAAGAACTGGTAATACATGCATTACAAGTGTTCTATAAAGAAAACATAAGATTGCTGCATGGTTCAACATGAATGTAAAATGACATCAAACATCGTATAAGGTAAATGAAGTTTTCAGTGTGAACGCTAAGTCATATTCACTCAGTGACTTTACATGTGCAGAGTCAACTTCTGGTACAAATGTTTACATTTGTATGTCATTTTCAACAAAAAAGAGTTCTAAAAAATTCTGGAAACGATCTACTCATGTAATTTATGCACCCCCTAAAGTTTATTTTTGTTTTTGCAAAAAAAGTGCGTAAATTACATGGGTAATTTACGCACTTTACAGTAATTGATTAATTATTTCAATTATGCTGTTTAGTGGTTGGTATTAGGAAGGGCATCTAGCTTTAGAGCATGCTAAAGCAGACACTAGAGCATGATGTGAGCCTTGAACCCATCAAATCTTATCAAACTGTCCAACCCATGCCAGCATGGAACATGGACATTAAATGATGATGATGATGATGAATTATTAATTTCTCCTTCAATTTATAAATGTTTAATATTTTTTTTTAAGGTGTGGTTCAGACTTCTCTGGTCTCAAAGATCAATCAACAACTAACAACATTGTCTATAAATTCATTATACATTATCATGATCTCTTCGCTGATGAAAACCATGCATCATCAAAATGCTCTGAGGTAAGTTTACATATTCCTTATTTAGTCAATATAGAAGGTATTCAAAATTTCTGACTCCAAGCTCATGCCATTTAGCAAACCATCTTATGACCATCCCATCTTCTGAGAGGTATCCAAGACTCTACTATAACTTTTGTCCTCATTTATTTTTTTAATTCTCTGAAGCAAGTGATGAAAATTTGACTGCTATTTCTAGCAAGTTGATGACTGCATTGAAGCTCTCTCAGGTTAATTAAATACCCAAAATTTCTTTTAATGATTCTATTTTTTCTCTCTCAGCTGTATTCCCATTAGAAAGGATTGGGTACTTTTATGAAGCATTTTAATTTTAACAAATCATTTTGTTAATAACTTAGAGGAGGAAGTGTAGCATCCATGAACATTTTCAGGGCTGCCAACACTGCTGCTTATTAGTTATTCTCAGACAGTAAACCTAGTCTACTTATTTGCAACAGAGAGGACTTCATTAAAGGAGATTAGGTGATGGTGTTCAACTGAGGGACAGATTAAAGTTTGTAACCAAGGACAACGCTACAGAAGCTGTCCAAGCAGGGCTAAAGAATCCCCTTGAACCTGTCTCAAGTGCCAGTGCAACTCATGCCAATGCCACATTAAAAGCACTCAGCTCACTGTAGAAACCAAGCTAAATCAGACTGGAACCTGGTGCAGCTTTCCTGCTTGCCAGCACTGTTCAAACCATCCAACTCATGCCAGCAAGGAAAATGGATGTTAAAGGATGATAATGATGATGTTGATTTACTTACTGCTCTCCTAGATAGGTTACTTTCTGTCATTTGCTGGGTTCATGCCTCCCCAGACTTCTTCTAACCAGTTGTATACTTGTGTATAATATATCTTTTATTAAATTATATAATAATCAGAACTTGTGTGACTATAGCATACATACAAAATTGGGAGTTTTTTTTATCTATTGTCCTTATCAATTTTTATCAATTTATTTTGCTAAATGTTTGTTTTTCCTCTGACTTTCTTACATTATTTAGAGAATATAAAGTTTAGCCATGTAAGATGATGTTTTGGAGATAGTTAATAACTGGTTGAAATATTTGCTGTTTATTTTACAATTAAGTTTCATTTCTCAACCACAAACAAAATCATGAGGGGCTAATATAAATGGGATATGTTAGAACAGATTTTTTTTGTTTTATTATCTAAATAATTTTATTTCTTTATTCTGTATGCCTACTGAACATTATACTACCTTATTTATGAGCTAAATTAATTTTTCTGTCTGCTAAAAGCCGAGCTGGCAGTTAAAATTAAATTTAGCCATATGCTTTTCATTATACCCTGCAGTGTTTGCATGTGTGCTTCTAATATCAAGAATACTTTAAATATCTCTTCATTCTGGGCGTGTCCCCACTTTAGACGTTAATGTTATTAATAGTTCTTCCTTAAATAATTATTTGATAGTCATTAGATAATTAATGAAATGGGGAATATTTATTCAAAAATTTATAGCTGATATTTCTTTCTGCAAGTTATCTTCATTCCTTTACATTTAAAAAACAAACAAAAAAAAAACAGAGGAAACATTTGATCACATCTCAGTTTGCATTTTAGTGCAATTCATTGTGTATAAATAGATAGTGTGTGTCAAGTGAGAGAGAGAGAGAGAGAGAGAGAGAGAGTTGTGCATCTGAATCTCTGTGCACAAATGAAGGTGTTTTGTCCATGTTCTTGTCGATACAGATTTTATCAGTTTGTCACTGTTTGGGCAGTAGAAACAAAAATACCCTAGTTGTTTATTCATTGCTTAATGATCTTGATTAGTGTCCCTTACTAATTAAACATCCCACATATTTCAACTGATGAATCTGTAGGACATAGCCAACTGGGTGGAACCAGTAAATGAATAAAATATATTTTGGAATTTGTTATATCATTATAG
>NC_068982.1:70158895-70178577 GCF_001194135.2 Octopus bimaculoides | reverse complement strand
CTCTACTGGGGTTGATAACTTGCAAGATGGGAAAAAAAGAGAAAAAGGAAATGTTTCTTCAACTAACTGTGTGTGTGTGGAGGAATATTTGTGAGGTGAGAAGAGTTGGCTTTAACCCTTTAGTGTTCACATTCCTCTGCCAAATGTAAAGTTGATTCATTTATATTATTTCGAATTAGCCATGTATTGTCTTACAACTTTGAAATTTTGATGATGTTATTGTCTATTTTTAGGATGACATTGTAGGGTAGGTGTGAGAGGCTAGACATGGCCAGTTCGAACTTAAAACTGGAGGCATATTTGGGCTGGATATGACTGGTTTAAATGGTAAAGAGTTAAGCCATGTGTTGTGAGGGTAAAGTAAAATGGGATATGCCCATGTATCTTGCTCTACTGAAGATACATTGCTATTCCACATTATATTAGAGTGGGTAGTAGTAGCTTTGTAGAAGATATGATGGTAGTGATGGAGTGGCAGAGCAAATCTTCAAGGACCAAGAGAGCATGATATGGACAGTAGATCAGGAGAGGTAGACTGTTAGAAGAATTTGAGGGGAGAGTCACAGATGGTTGGAGATGGGAGTAGAAGTGTTTATAGGAAATATAATGTTCTGTTATTTGAAGAAATAATCTTTTTCCTTAGTTATAGAGAAATGCTAATTTCATTGTCAGTCTGTTAAAATGATCTACAGTGAAAGGTCATTTGGTCATTCACTCTGGAGTTTCTATATTATTTATTTATAGCTGTTTCATATTTAGCTTGTATTAACATTTGTTAACTTGGTAAGGATTTCAATAATTTCAAGTTTTGGTGAGTATTAACTTGTCTTACAAAGGTAGGATATTTTGGAGACATCATTTTATTCCGTTTTTTATATTATTCTAGTTATTATCTAGTTAATATTTCTGTATATTTTACGTCTGTTATTGGAGCTCTTGCAATTATAATGGTAATTATGGTTGGCAAATAACTCAAAATTGTACTGGTTGTCGTCATTGTTATTCTGCCTCTATTTTCACAAATACTTGTATTAATAGCAACAGTCTGTCATGGTATTTTTGCTTTTCATGTATCCACCCTTAATCTATTCTCAGTTTACAAAAATATTGCTGCTGTCCCAACACTGTGACGATTTTAGTGAATAAAGTTTATTATAATCTGAAACTTCCATTCCTACCCCCACCTCCAACAAACTCCATTAAACTACAACAGTAGGCATTGTTGCTGCAATATAAACAGCAGCTAAATAATTAAGAACTATAAAATAGTAGCATTTTTCAAATGATATTTCAATTGTCACTGTTCTCTGCAGATGTGAGCAATGGTAGCCTCTACATAGTTAGTCAACCTCCAGGAAATAGCAGCCAAATTTCCTCTTAAATTACACACTGCCACCTTAGAAAGAGCAGAACATATTAGTTAATGTAGTCTTGAATATGCAATGACTGAAATAAAGGATTAGTTGTTCTTGGCTAGAACACTCTTCACGTAGGTCTGTTCAGTTAAGGTTGATGTGGGCCAAGTTAAGAAACTTTCAATGTGTATAAAATTTATCCAATATTTGATACATATCATATCTCTGGAAGAAACATTGTCTATAGCTTTGTAATGACTTTATGGTTAATGTGCTAGATTATTGGTAAATCCTGTTACTTCACTTGGGTCAATTTCTCTATTTGAAACATAGTTAGAATAATTAGTTTCTGTTTTTTTTCTTTTGTGCATATGTTAGAAAGTATAGCAGTTCTTAAAATTATTATTGACTTGTAGGTACATGGTATTTCGTTATGCAACCATACTATGCTACAAAGTATATTAAACATTTTTATAAGTCAATACCATTTACTATTGTGTTAGCAGTGCACTTAAATCACGTGTTATGGCCATCTCTACAAAGTTTCTAGAGAAATTATAGCCAGCATTGATTTTGTTATGATGTTTCATATCCGAGACATCAGATGTAAACAAACAATGAGAGTGAAGATGAAAAAATGGGTAATTGATGTATATGCCATATTTTGGGAGTTTTTGCTTCTTCATCAGCCCCATCTAACCTATTAATCATCCACAAACTCAAAACCTTCTGCAATATGGCATGTATGCCCTTTAACCATTTTTTCCATTTTCGATCTCCTTGTTTGTTTACATCTGACATCTTGGATACAAAACATCATAACAGAATCAGTGCTGGCTATAATTCCTATAGACAATCTGTAGGGATGACCTTAACATGCGATTTAAGTGCACTATTAACACAGTAGTACACAGTATTGATTTATAAAAATGTTTAATATACTTTGTTGCATAGTATGGTCGCATAACAAAATACTGTGTACGTACAAGTCACCAATTTTTATGTACAAGCTTCTAGGAATGTGTTTAATATGTAAATTGGTATATCCAATAATGTTACACTGCTATATGTAGTGGCTATTTAAGCAATGAGTTTGTAGATAATTAATGGATTAAGTGGTTGCTGGTAAAGGAGCAAAAACTCTTGAAATATGGCATCTACGCCCATTACCTATATTTTATCTTTGATCTCATTGTTTGTTTACATCTGACATCTCAGATTTGAAACGTTGTAACGGAAATCAGTGCTGGCTATAATTCCAATAGAAAATCTGTAGAAATGACCTTAATGTGAGAAATTCTTAAAATGTTAGTTACCCTCATTCTGAATTTGTCAAATCTTGAAAGCTGTTTGTTGGAAGTGGGGTAGAATGGGGATAAAAGTGCATATGAAGTATTAAGAACAAAGCAAAATTCTTTCTGTCTTTTTTCAAGTAATCTAGAATATATAAATCCCTGTATGTGTGTGTATAATGACTAACGCATACATTTCCACAATTCTCAACCAATTTTCACCAAACTTTACACACACATTACTTATGTCCCAAGGATGGTCATGCACTATATTAATTTACCCAGAGCTCTCACGTAAATGGATGTAAATGGATATAGTTTTTTTTATGTAGGGTCTTCCATACTTTTGTAATCTTTTTGTAAAAGTGAAAGGATTTTGTCTATTTATTTATTTCAACTGTCCACCTGCAACAGTTATTAAATTCTCTAGAAACACTATGTGATGAATATCCTATACCAAACACTCTCCATATTTAAACTGCATTAAACTTTGGCAAACTTACCTATACCTATTCTGAGTTACTTGAAAGGTGATGTTCTCTTCCCTCTCTTCCATTTGTTGATACCTTTGTTTACCTATCAATGCATTGTTTCACTTTAAGGATGCTTATTTACCTGTCCATTATGATGTTTTGACTGTTGTCCACCGTTTCAAATACATTTTAGCATTGTTGTTTTAACCTTTTTTAAACAATCACATATGATTCATCCCAAAGAATCCACCTTTAAATAAAAGTTTTTGCTTCCACTAGCAAAAGCTATACTTATCTTTTAAAAAGCTCTATACCAATTTAACTTCATGTGGTATTCGCTGTTGGTTTATACACAGGCTATGTGGGAAGACGGAGTAAAGGGGATTTTGTTAGCTTATCTCTCTGAAAAAATAGCTCTCTTTGCTGTTGAATAAAATAAACTTACTGAGGGGGAGTTTCAATGTCTTTTTTCAATTTCCTTACACCATTTATGAGGCTGTTTCTGACAAGAAATTTTGCTTTCATGTAAAACAACTATATTTTGTAGTCATTATCTGTAATCTACTCCCCAAAACACTTCAGTAGCTCAACTTTGCATCGTTTGCAACCTTGTATGTTCTACGATCATTAAAGTGCGATGACATCCACAATAACCAGCCTTCAATTTGATTTTTCCATTCCTAGGTTAATCAGAAACATAGATTGCCATGCTACTCATAAACGATCTTGGTAGTTCAATTATTATTTGGTGGAAAAATACCACCAAAGCAAATTAAGCCATCCAAAGGACGGGTGTGTTTGCTAGTATATATTATGTATGTGTGTGTATAATCTTGTAATGTAAGAGTTGTATATTGAAATGTATTTTACATATTGCAAACATTATCTAATATAGAACCCAATATGTTAGGTAGAGTGGATAGAGATGTTTATTACATCAAAATTTGACAGTCTACTCTGTATCACCCCTGGAAATGTATTATTTTCATACCTGTTTTGCTGCATGCTTGCATTATAAAATGTTTTATAGTCATATCCTCAAATGTTAAATATATACCATATAAATTATATCATTCATAATTTTCTATGTAATATCTTTTTGAATGTGATTTTTTTTTTTCGTTGAATAAAAGAATAAAGTTTTGTTCTCCTAGTCACTGTCTATTCTTGTGGATTTAGACCATTGATTCCAAAATTTGCACCTGTACAATTTTTAGCTATTAATGTCTGGTTAATAATCATAAACTGTACAGGTGCAAATGAAGGAATCAAGGGGTAGGTGAAATTTGAAATTTTCTTTTTACCCCCTTTCTCCCTCTTTTCTAAAAACTGCTTCACAGCTATTTTATTGTTACCAGGATGATTTTATATGTTTGCACTTTTGTTTGCGTAATTGCTTTTGCAACACCTTTCTGTTGCTAGCCACTCAACTGTGATGTAGGAGTGGAGCCTGTTTATCTGCCAGTTAAACTGAGGCAAAAATTATTTATACAAAACAGTTATTACAACACAATGACAGTAGTACTAAGATTGGATTTTTATTTGGTTTGTGCTTTATTTGGTTTGTGCTTTATTTGGTTTGAAGAAGAAACCTGAAATATTATTGCTTATTTATTTGAAAGGGCACATATGACTTGTACTCCTAGTACTTCTTTCTCTTTCTTGTTTAATACTTATTTCATCTCTTTCTTACAAAGGAAATGACTTTAAAGGTTTTAATCATTGTTGTCTTGATCATCATTTCATGCCTACATTTCCATGCTTGCATAGGTTGCCAGCACTCACCTGTTTCTAAGTAAGGTAATATTTCCTCATGACTAGACATGTTTCCCACTGAAGATTGGAAATGAACAGCATTGTTTACGTGACAGTGATGCCTATTTACAACTATCATATGATGTTTAGGCTTGAGTACACAGACACACATGCATGCATCTTCCAATTTTCATCTGCCAAATCCATTCACAAGGCTTTGGATGGCCTGGGGCTATAATAGAAAACACCTTCCCAAGGAGCCATGCAGTGTGATCGAACCCAGTACCACATGGTTGGGAAGCAAACTTCTCAACCACACAATCATGAAATGCACAAAACTCTTGGCCCTTAAATCACTTATCTAACTTTACAGCTGATATTTTCAAGAAGTGTAAGCATATGGGAATTTACAGGTGTGCTTTCCTGAATTGTAAATCAGATAGATTGTTTGAGGAATGTAGAGTAATGTGTCTTGTCTAAGGATAGAACACTATCTTAGTTGTTTGATTTAATAGGAACATTTTCAATTTCTCAGCAACCATTTCCTTCTGAAATTGTATTGTTAATTTTCTTTCCTTTCTTTTTTAAAATTTTAGTGCAACAACAGAACCAAAAATACCGGCTCCACCGCTCGCCCAATGTCTCAAAAAGAAGATCGAAAGTCTGTCACCTTGCCAAGAAAGGTAACATTATAGCATCTGCTTTTTTTTTTTAATATTTCATTAGCCGTATCTAATAAAATAAAAATTCCATTCATGCTAACACTGAAAATTTCTAAAACAGCTGAAATAGAAATATCATTGTCTTAACAACCACTTGTCCATGCTTCCACAGATCAGATGCATAACCTGCCTCAATAAATTCCATCTGATCCATGGAAAAGTGGACATTAAAATGATGTTCATTTCAGCCTGTTTTAGAAATTTTTGGTGTCAGCATGAATAGAACATTTTTTCCTTTTTGTAAATTAGATATTATTTAATCAAACAATTACGTCAAAATAATTGTTTGATTAGATAAAATTGTGTTTACATAACATTCTTGATCTGAAGCAAAGAACACTATTATTATTATGCTTATCCTGAATTCCATGCATTATGTTTGACACTGCTTTAACTAATATTCAAATACAATGACATATTTAACAAAAAAAAAGTAGTGAATTGTATAACAATATTTAGTTGAAATGCTTATAAAACAATGGATATCAGTACTGTAGGTCTAGGTATATCATGGAATACAGAAGATGTCCATCATTAATTGAACTGTTTGTAAAACTATGGATTTAAGTACTGTAGGTTTAAGTATATCTTGGAATACAGGGAACTTTCATCATGAGTTATTCTAGTTTTGGGAAGATCAGTTTTAAGTTAAATTCCTGCGCATTGACCAGACAAACATTATTGCACATCATAAAATAGCAATAAACCCTTCAAAAATTTCTGTATACTTAATCAAACATTAGTATATACGTTTCCATATTCATCATCACATATCGATATATACATCATGTACATGTTAATGTACACTATCTCATACATTGACATATGCTTTATCACATATTAATATATATCCTCTCCCTATACATTATTACACATCGATACATATTCTCCCCATACACATCATCACATATCCATTTCATCACATGTTGACTGTTGATGTGCATCACATATTGATACATATCATCACATCACATATCAGTATATACCATCTCCATACATGTCACCACATATCAATATATCTTCTCTCCATGCACATGTCATCATACATTAATATACACCATTTCTGTACTCTCCATAAATCCTATACCATTTAAAACATGTATACTACAGCTTGCATGAAACATCATAGCCAACACATATATTTCACTTATGCATACACCCTCTTTAGTGAATTGAATTTCTTTGTCATTTTGACATTGAGAAATTTCATATATCTCATTTAGGAACGACTTCTTATCTCCCAAAATTCTGATAGGAATATTTACAATGTCAGGGAAAAAAAAGCAAATGACCTTGGAGTTTTGTTTGTTTTTATCTTATGTTGACCCAGATTACAAGAAATACAAAATAAAAACAATAAATTAATTTGATAAATCAAAACCTTATCATAGTAAATACATACACCCACAATTTATACACAATAAATAAACACACACACACACACACACACACACACACACACACACACACACTCTTTCTCTCTCTCTCTCTCTCTCTCTCTCTCTCTCTCTCTCTCTCTCTCTCTCTCTCTCTCTCTCTCTCTCCCTTATAAAAATCTTTGCCCATTCAGCTGCTTGTTTCTTCTAGTTAAATAGCTAAATTTTTAATTTGGCTGCATCAAATTGAAACCTGGTAGTGTTAAGACAATTGATTCAGTGCTTAGTCCTGTCACCCTGCTCTGTAGTCCTTTAAGCACTTACATGTGGAACTGGATTAAATATCAGCTTGCAGATGTCAAACTTGAAAAAATTAGCAAAGGTGACGACCATTTGTCATAAATTAAGGTATGAGATGTTTAAACGTTAAAATACTTAACTCCCATATGTTATCATTTTTATGTTTGTTTTTCCCTGCTTGAATGAGTTTGGATGTGTCCTTTCCAACACAGCATCTGTTCACTCTGTTGCATTCCTTTATCTTCTCCTTTATGAGGTTCAACAGCCTGATATCAGTCTTCACTACTTCTGTCCATGTTTTTTTAATCTTATTATTCCATTGGTTCCTTCCACAAGAGTCTGTTAGCTGTTCTTTACCCATCAACCGTGGAGGCGCAATGGCCCAGTGGTTAGGGCAGCGGACTCGCGTTCATAGGATCGCGGTTTCGAGATCGGGCATTGTGAGTGTTTATTGAGCGAAAACACCTAAAGCTCCACAAGGCTCCGGCAGTGGATGGTGTTGAACCTTGCTGTACTCTTTCACCACAGCTTTCTCTCACTCTTTCTTCCTGTTTCTGTTGTATCTGTATTTCAAAGGGCCAGCCTTGTCACACTGTGTCACGCTGAATATCCCCAAGAACTACGTTAAGGGTACACGTGTCTGTGGAGTGCTCAGCCACTTGCATGTTAATTTCACGAGCAGGCTGTTCCGTTGATTGGATCAATTGGAACCCTCGGTGTTGTAAGCGATGGAGTGCCAACAACAACAACCCATCAACCATCGTCCATATGCATTATATGTCTGTATCAGCTCAGTCATCTTTCATGCACACTGTATCTGATTCTTCTTGTGCCCAGTTTTTCTCTCAAATCATCTGTGCCTCATCATTCATGCAGATTAACATTCCACATCCAGTGAATCATTTTCATCTTGCTCCTTTCCAAAACATTGTTTTTGTTATTGAGTTCTTATATAAAGAAGGAAGTAGGTGTCATATAAATTCTTGTGGAGCCTCTATTTAAGAAATTATCGATCTAGGTGGCTCAATTATATCCCACCCCCTCCCCACATTGATTAAACCAATAAGATTGATGTTTAGATTGAACTTCTGTTGTTTGGGTTGATGCTTGTTGATTAAATGTAAGGAGAAGGGAATTCTGCAGTGTTGCAGCTCTGGGAAGTAATGACTAGGTAAAGTGTTTAGTGTTAGTTTGCAGGGGTGGGGAGACACAGCAGGGATAAGATAGATAAGTATATTTGTGGGCCAGTGGGAAGTGGTACATAACTTCAGGGAGGAAAAGCATCCCCCATTGTAGAAGATGCAGAGAAGAGTTTTTGTGTATGCCAATAGATGCAGCCTATTAGTGGACAAGTCTTTGTTAAATGGCAAATTGGACCTCTTTTTGAAAATAATCTGGGATGTTTATATATTTAACAGTAGCAGCACTGGCCCAGATATGTGACAAGTGCTCCAGTGTGAGTCCTGTTTGATTGTTGTAGGTCAACTCTTGATCAAGGCTGAAATATTTTTTCTAGCTTTGACCATGTTATAGAGAATACTGACACCAAAAGTTTAGATGGTGTTTGACCCTGTATTTGTAAAGAAATTTTGTGTGGAAAGGCTAAATATGTATTGGTTGATGCAAAGGTGCAATGTGATAGTTCCAAGTATTTTGCATGAAGTGTATTAGGTTTATTGGATGATGTCTTAGTAGGACTGTTTTTTTTTAATATTACAGGATGATCTTATCTAGTTTCTGTAGTCTTGGTATTTGTGTTGTGGGAAATATTTGCAGTATGACTAAGGCTTGGTTTTTAGAGATGAACTTGTATGCTTGAAATATAAAGTCAACACTCCTTGCATTTTTTAAAATTATCCCCAAAACCTGATATATATAATATCTTTGTGGGCTTTTATAAGACTAGGGAGATTGATGTGGTTGGTATTTAGATGTAAAGTTCTCTAAGTGGATTGCTGCAGACAGTGAGGGCTGCAAAAGACATTCTGCAAAATTACCAGTGAAGATGGAGCAGGGGTTGTTTTAACTGTTTGGTGCTGGGTTTTAAAGGTGTGTCACAGCTGGGAGAAGAAAACATGTGGGTCATGCATGATGTATAGTTTGGAAGAGTTGATATACAACTTGCTGGTTCTATATCCACTCATCTTAGAAAACTTTGAGAAGACCTAGTAATATAAATTCATATTGATTTCATTTTTGACTTGCACAAACAGAGGTAGTATGGTTCATTGTCTTGACATCAGTCTTTTGTTGGTAACTATTTTATTGACTTGAGAGCTTTCAAGAGCTTTCGTTGTGTTCTTGCTTAGTAACATAAATATTGTTTACAAACAAATTTCTGATTGTTTTGAATCATGTTTTTGAACTTTGATTTATGGTTAATATTTGACATTCATATAACTTCATATGGCCTCCCAAAATCAGTTGTTTAATCATTCAGGAGTATAAATTGCAAATAAATATATCTTCATAAATCATAGGTTCATATAAATGATTTCATACACACAAACAAAAACGAAAACAAAATTGGTGAACTAGATTAAGGGTTTTGAATTGGGAGGCTTGACTTTAGGCTCTCTCTCTCATTTTTTTGTTCAAGCTTTCCTTGTTATAATAAAGTCTAAGTTAGGGTCATTAGAGTGTCAGACAAAATGCTGAGCAGCATTTCATTCAACTCTATGTTCTAAGTTCAAATTCTGCCACAAAGGCAAATTTACCCTTCATTTCTCCTGGATCAGTAATATAAAATACAGTCAAGCAATGGGGTCAATGTAATCGACTAGTCCTGCCTCTTCCTAAAATTGCTCGCCTTGTGCCAAAATTTGAAACATTAACTGTAATAAAGTTTATTCTAATAATTGAGCTTAATATATCACCATCATATGTCCATGTTTTCATGCTTGCTTGGGTTGGATGCAGTTTATTGAGGCAGATTTCCTACAGCCGTTTGCCCTTCTCAATGCCAACCCTAACCTATTTCCAAATAAGGTAATATTTCCCCCTTGGTCTGATGTGTTTTTACAGAATATTGGAAATGAATGTCATTGATTGTATGACAGTTGCACTCATTTGCAACTATCATGCAATGTCAAGACAAGGAGAGAGACACACCTATGCATGCACACACATGCACACGTGGTAGATTTTCAGTTTCTTTCTACCAAACCCACTCCCAAAGATTTGGTTGGCTTGGGGGGCTATAATAGAAGACCCAAGGTGTCAAGAAGATGGACTGGACCCAAATCCCATGGTTGAATAGCAGATGTCTTAAATACACTGCCAAACATCTTAAACACAATGCTAGAGCATTGCAATAATGGAAAAGGATATTAAAACAAAAATTGCACAAGGAGCAAAAGAGAAAAAAATCTTTCTGTTGAAAAGATTTACTAAATAATAAGCATTAGATTTCTATTGGTGGATTCCAAAATGCAGTCTTAATTCCTAATTAGAGTCACTTTACAACATGTATATTATTTAATGCTCTTTGAGAAACCATGAATGTCACAGTTTCCTGTTTTTCTTCTTCCATAAAATCTTCATGTCTGTATAAGAAACTATTACTGAAGTTCTTGGGATTTTCATTTCTTCATTGCTATCATTGCTACTAACTCCTTATCACTCCCACGATTACAAGTATGATTTATAAACCAAGTTTTCGTTTTGTAAAAAATGTAATGTACACACATTGCAAAAACGTAGGAATGTTGAGTGTGGATCTGTAGATGTTAACAAGTTCAAACCTGTGCAACTAATATGAAATATTAGCCTTGTTAGTAAAATTGGATAATGGCTGAATGACATTTAGCCAATGGTTTTGTGGGGAGGGGTTTCTCCAGTGTTTCTTTTTTTACTGAAATGGTATGTTGTTTAGTGGTAGTTGTGTAATAATATTTGGTAATATGATAGGGTAATGGAGGCAGAAAACATCTAAATGGTTTAAGTAGAAGGATGAAATGATTATGTCATTTTCTAAATATGTAAATAACTTCAGGCATGATTTTATGGTTAAGGAATTTCCAACCACATAGTTTCAGGTTCAGGTCCACTGTGTGGAACCTTGGGCAAATGTCCTCTACTATAGTCCTAGGCTAGCAAAAGCCTTGTGAGTGGATTTGATAGAAAGAATCTGTAAGAATCCCATTGTCCATCTGTGTGCACATGTATGCATGGGTGTGTGTGTGAGTGTTTACATTGTGTGTCTCTGAAAATGCTCAGGTATGGGCTGTGGCATTGCTATCATTTCCCATTGGCTTTGTGCTTTCAAAAATGTGTGGGATACTTGCAAAACAGGTGAGAACTAATAACAGGAAAGGTATCTGTAAAATATGCCTTTTATAATATATTTATCTAATCCATGTTATCATGGACAAATGGACATAAAAACAAAGAAGGAAAAGAAGCAATGTAAATCTGAATATTAAACTAAAAATCTGGTATTACTTTTGACTGATAACTGGTGATGTAGTTATGTTTTAAAAATGGCTACTTATAATTTAAGGGAAGAGCATTTAAATGTTAATTGCTAATTTGATAGAGACAGAAAAAAAATTATCATCAACCCTTGGGTATTATTGTCTTTTAAGTCCTAGAAATCATTATGCCAGTTATTTGGTTTCTGTGATGTATAAGTGACTGAGATAACAATATTTCCCCTGAATGAGGTACTTGTTTGTCACAGGGTTATTCATTTGTAGGTGATTGGACTGGAGCAATTTCGACACAATGCACTGCTTGTCTGGGAATTGAAACTACAATCTTGTGATCATGAGTGTAATACCCTAGCCACTAGACCATGCCACTTCACTCAAAAAGAACAACGTTGTCATGATTGACTTTAAAGAATTATAATGAAAAGACCTAGAATCATCTTCATGCATGTCCATCCCTGCTGTTATAAAGAAAATAGTGTAAAAATGTTGGTGTTTATAACTGCGAACTACTGCACCCTCCTGTATAGTATTACATATTTTGATGCTGAACATCAGTCTTATCAATGTGGGAGAGTCTGCAAAGGTCAGGGTCACTGTTACTCCCCTATTGACTAACAACATACTCTAGATCTTGCTACATCCAGAACAAACTTGTTTTCATTACAACTTAACAAGCTTGAATCTGTAAAAGGGAAAGAAAAAGAAAAAAATTTGTATTGTTTTTTGTTTTTGTAACCAATATGGCTTTAGTGTGTGTGAGAACAGTGCAGTTTCGGCTAAGCTTGAACCCCTCAGAACAACACCTAAATAAATAAATAAAAGTACCTCTATCCATTCATTCTATCCAATCCTCTAGACTACTTCTGTTATGAAGGGGTACTGAAAAGTTTCTAGTTTTAAGGGTTCTGCAAAAGGCCAGGCTGGAGGCCCAACTCTTCGAGTTGTTTTACAGGGCTTAGAAAAACTGAAGGACTGTTGCAATAAGTGTGTGAATCTGAGAGGGGAATGTGTTGAATAAAATCATCCTTCTGTATTTTCTTGTTCTCAAAGCCATGGACTTTTCTGCACCCCATCGTGTGTTCATTTCTTTGTAACTTGAGGGTACACTGTGACACTTCTTCACAATCTTCTTTTCTCTCCTTTTCCAACTGGAGTAGCCATGTATTTCTTTTACTGCAAGACACCTGTCTCTGTCCCTTTATTATGCTTAAACTTCTCATCATCTGGCACAAAGCCACCTCCCTCAACACTACTCCCTGCCCATTCAGGTGAAGAGGCCTGTCTTTGAGGTTACTTGCTGACATCACTAGTGCTGGTGACATATAAAAAGCACCCAGTATACTTTGTGAAGTGGTTGGTATTAAGTAGGGCTTCCAGCCGTAAAAACTATACCAAAGCAGACATTGCTGCTTTGTGCAGTCCTCTGGCTTGGCTTGTCATCTGCTTCAAACCATCCAACTCATGCCAGCATGGAAACGGACATTAAACAATAATGTTGATGATGAGGATTCAAATATTAGGACTCAAATACCCTTTTGTTATTGACAATAATATGTGTCTAACATCTAAGTTATATCTTTTTATCATCATCATCATTTAACATCTGCCTTCCATGCTAGCATGGGTGGGATGGTTTTTCACAAGAGCTGGCCAGGCAGAAGCCTGCACGAAGCTTCTGCGACTGTTTTGGTGGGATTTTTACAGCTGGATAACCTTCCTAACACCAACCACTCAGCAGAGTGAACTTAGTGCTTTTTACATAGCACAAGCACTGGCGAGGTCAATTTTGGCAAAGTTTTTACTGTTGGATGCCCTTCTGAATACCAATCAATTTACAGTGTGGACTGGGTGCTTTTAAGTCAAAGAAAGTTTTTTTTTAAATCTTGTTCTGAATTTTTCATCTGTGTAATGTGCTAGTTGTGTAACTTATGTTTTTGTGTAAATAGATAACCCTTATTTAAAACGTGCTAGATTTAATTTCCAGGATATATAAACATCCAAGTAACATTAGTAATTACTTGTCCTTTTGTCAAAATCCTATCAAGTGAGCTTAGTTTAAGATTAAATGTACCACCATTCTGCAGCATAAAAGATATTTATGTTTTGGGTTTATTTGTTCTATCAATAAAGATTACCCTTCCTGTCTTTGAGTGTTGTTGTTGTTCATATACTACTAAGATTCTATCATTCTGAAGAGTAAAGGGTGGAATAATGTTTAGATTGCTTTTTCTAGGAAATTTGATTTGCTGCAAAGCAGATGGAAGTGAGTCACATGTTTTGCAAGCACTCCATTTGATTGTTAGAACAATGTTTGGGAGTGAAGCTCAACAAAATGTTACCGGAATTCCACTGTTCCAATAACATGATTCAAAAAATAATTGAAGAATCTTCTACCATTAAGGGGCATTTGGAAATAGAGAAATTGAATTATGTTTTACAAATTGATTAGAATACATTTAAAGAAAAAACACATTTTTCATATAGAAGACTATTTCAAGAACACCTCAGAGGTTGAAATGGTTGACTATTTAGAAAAATTAGGACTTCTAAGGAGGTAATATGTTGATATTGGCATGGATTGTTTCGTTGTTAATGTCTCAGAATCTGGAGATGATACCTGTTGTTTTCTACATTGTCAGATTCATTATCATCATCATCATCATCATTTTATCATCCGCTTTTCTATGGTTGCATGGGTTGGACAGAGCTTATTGAAGCAGATTTTCTTTGGTTGGACACCCTTTCTGTTACCAACCCTCATCTGTTTCCAAGCAAGGCAATATTTCCCCCATGGTCAGACATGTTTTCACAGAATATTGGAAATGAATGACATTCATTTCTAACAATCACATGATCTCAAGGGAAGGCCCCCCCCCCTACTACACACATTGGGCTTTTTTTCAGTTTCCATTGATCAAATCTGTTCACAAGGCTTTGGTTGGTCTGGGGCTATAGTAACAGACATGCTCCAAGTGCTGTACAAGTGTTACTGGAAAGTTAATGGTGGCATAAATGGAATCTGTATTAAATTATGACGGGTAAATTTTGTGAAAATAGCTTCGTAAAATAACAGAGAGAATTTAAACCTATCACATTAACAACATCCAAGCATTCTTTTTCATTGCAAACTATCAAAGTTTGAATAGAATAAGAAGTTGCCTGATGTTAGTTTTATAGCAATTAAAAAACAAAAAAACACATTGAACAGCCATTTTAAGTAACACCAAGATGAAATGTGCTGAAACACCTGTCTTCCTTTAACACATTTTGAATTTCTTTTCAAGATGAGTCAAAATTTTGTTTTAATTTTCATGTAATTTTCCACAACTTGTGAATTTCAATTTCCAATATTTAACAGCATTAAATAGATTACAAAAATATATATAAAAACGGAAATACTTCTGTCTTGAAGAGGAATTGACTTTTTGCTTGTCTCAAGTATATTGTAATATCTATTCAAGTAGTTTCATTTAAAAGAAATTTCCAAGAATGGAAAAATGAAAAAGAAAAAAAAAAAAAAAGAATCCTTCAATTCAATTAATTGAAAGTTTAGAAGTTCTAACATTTTCTTAATATAGCCATAATTATATAAACACACACAGATATATATATATATATATATATATATGGAAAGAAATATCTCCACATAGTGTGTGTGTACACACAGAGACCTGTTTGTATGTATGTATGTATGTATGTATGTATTTTGTATTGAAAAGTAGCAAAACTTTGTTTTTGCTGCTAGGCACATGTAAGTGTGTTACAATATTATCATTATTGTGCACGTTGCAAGATGGCCAGTTGACAGGATCTTTAGAGCATGGGGTATTTCTTCCAGCTTTTATTGCCTGAGTTCAGTTCCCACTAAGGTCAACTTCTCTTTCATCCTTTCAGGGTCAATTATATAAAATATCAGCCAGGTACTGGGGACAATGATACCAATGAAACATTTCCTCCCTTCAAAATTATTGCTGGCTTTGTATCTAAATTGGAAACCAATATGTGTGTTCCATAAAATCGAAACATTTGGTAATCACTTGCATTAGATTATAAGTATTATTATGGGAGATATTTTGTTGACTGTATGAATTACACAACAAACAAATTAACTTCTATATAGAAAGATACTCATATTAGCTTTGTCATTATCTATAAGCATTGCTGATAAATTATAACAGTTGATTGAAATGGTAAGGTGAATTGTTATCACTTTTTAACAATAATCCTTCTTTTGAAATGGAAAATAAGAATTTGTTGCTTGCACTCTTTTTTTTTATATTTTAACAAAATGACTGTACTGTCATGGATGAATAACTTTAAATGTGTTAATAGTTTCTTGGTAAACAGTTTGTAACTCTATTTCAATATCTGATTGAATCACTTCACTTTTTCTTAATGTTAGCAATCATTATCATGTGCACCACTGCTACCTGTCTGCTTTCCACACATCAGCTTGATACTAAAGGTTGGAGGATTGCATCTTGTAATTTCTCAGTTTAGTATGGCTTTCATGATTGGATACCCTTCCTGGTACTTACAACTTTAATTGCACTGTACTCTGTCGGTTATGATGAGGGTTCCAGTCGATATGATCAACAGAACAGCCTACTTGTGAAATTAGCATGCATGTGGCTGAGCACTCCACAGACATGCGTACCCTTAATGTAGTTCTCAGAGAGATTCAGCGTGACACAAAGTGTGACAAAGCCAGCCCTTTGAAAGACAGCTACTACTCATTTTTGTCAGCTGAGTAGACTGGAGTAACATAAAATAAAGTGTCTTGCTCAAGGACACATGTCGCTGGGAATTGAACTCATGACCTTGTGATTGTAAGCTGAATACCCTAACCACTAAGCCACTCACCTTCACTACTTACCATTTTACAAAATGTACGATGGGTGCATTTTTCTTGAAATCTGCACTGTATAGCCTTGGTAAGGCAAAAACATCCTCTCAACCCTGCATTATTGCTGCTTGATTTGTTAACTTTACAGTATATACTGGATACTTTTTGTAACATCCTTAAGAAAGGCCTGAATATCACAACTATTTCCTTTAAGAAAGAGAAAATAAATGAATTGTGATGTTTAAAACTTGATAATGTACTTTCCTAGAGCTATCAATAGTTATAGATCTAGAAATGCAATATGGTCATAATATTATCAATGAATGTAAAAATATTGACAGTTTCGTCTTCTTTTTCATTTCTTAATCTTCATCAATCAAACCTTTGTGACAAGAATTGATTGAATCGGCCTATTTATATTCTAATAGCTGAAATAAAGTTGATTCCATTCAGTGTTGCTCTTCAAGAACATGCAATTATGAAAAGAATATCTACTTGATTACAGATGATGGTTGGAGAAAATCATGTCTCAAATTCTGTCTGACTCGTGCAAGCAATTTGTCTGACCCATGCAATTTGACGTTAAAACAACAACAATGCTGATGATGCAAAACAAATATTAAAGTGAGAGCTCAGTAAAAATGAAACTGATGTCACCTGAGTGTAACTGCCATTATCCCAACACACTCCAGCCCCTGACCCACAACATACTGTCACCTTTCTGACTTTTCTATTGCTAATACAATGGTATCTTTTCTTCAGAGCTGGTTGTCTTGTATCTCCACCATCCAGGCACCCTCAATCCACTTATCTCTCCCCCTCTCATCACCTTTGATGCACCCCACCCCTTGAAATTGAAATCTTTAATCAAAATTTCATGTTGATTTATGTTCCAAACAAAAATAGTGTTTAGTAAAACGTGAACATAGAGACAGCTATTGACTATTTTCCCACTTTGTTTTATAGGAAACAACATAAAAAGTACTGAGGGTAGTCTTTAATGTTTAGTGTTTCATGTCTATTTTGTGTGGCTTAAGGTTTTTGCTAAAATGGGAACTATTTTGTGCTAATATTTCAGCTTGTTTGAGACTATGAATCAAAATCAGTTATCTTTATTAAATTTGTTGTTGTTACTGACATTGTCATGATCTTTGTCATCATCAACATTACCGTTCTCATCATCTTTATCACCCTTATCTTCCTCCTCATCATTATTTTAATGTCCATTTACCGGTGCTTGCATGAGTCAGAATATTGTATAATTAGTAAAGTAACTTAAGCTAGTGTTTGAAACATTAATTTACATGAAATTTTGATTGAAGATTTTAATTGTGATTACTTCAAAACAAGAAATTTGTATCACAGAAATAGACAGTTTCAGGCAGATTGGTATCAAAAGGGTTAAATTGTAGGACACAGAAATCTTCGATGCTTGAATGTGTCAGAAAATTGTCTCTATTCAATCCATTTTTAGAAAAACAAAAATATATTTTGATTACTTAATCGCTTGAAAGAATTTCTAGTCATATGGTTGGTACACTTATACAGTAACATATCTTTATTTAGAAAGTCAAAGGGGAAAAAGAACCAAGAAACTTATCTTTTGCAAGTTAACATCTAAAATATAAACCAGAAATTTGGAAAGTAGTTCAATATTAACATATTCTCATTTTCATTGTTTTCATCACGAAATCTTTTATGTGTATATTTATAGCTTTCAAGGTAACTGCACACAAAACATTCTTTTCTTCCCAATATATACAATAACAGAGAGCGAAGGTGGTTTTATTTCATTGTGCAAAATATGTGACATCTGTGTTGCTAATTATAGCCAAGTGTTGTTAATATTGCAAATAACAACACACAGGTGTGTGTGTGTGTGTGTGTGTGCCTTTTAGGATTGTTTTAAAAGGAAAAGAATTTATGTGTTTTTAAAATACGTATCTTTTTTAGGAATAAATTTTAAAGTAAAAACACAAATAGAACATACACATCAAAGTAGTAAGGATGCTATTTGGTTTGTTAACTGTTGTAAAAACAAGGCAAATCAACCCTCTCATTATCATATGTCTGTTGAAATATACTTCATTTACTTTCAAATTAAAACTGAAGCAATGAAGAATTTAGTAAGATAACTTAGCCATTATTAAGCTAGTGTTTGGAACATTAATTAACATGAAATTTTGATTGAAGATTTTAATTTAGATAATTTCAAAACAGGAAATTTGTATCACAGAAATAGGGGCAGTCTCAGGCAAGTTATATTGAAAAGGTTAAGTTATAGGACACAGAAATCATTCTGCAACCAAGCAAAATAGTTATAGAACTTTCAAGGAGTGTAGCTATGCAGATATACTGTGAAGACATATCGAATGTCATAAACCATAGAGTTAAAGAACAATGACCTCTGTAGCTTCAGTTTATCTGTAAAATACAATATGTGCTTTGTACCTTTTTTTTGAAGTGCATTGCTATTCTTTTTTAATTTCTGACTATTTTGCGGTATTATTTTTCACCTAACTCTTTCAAATGATCAACATTTTCCCCACTCTATTTATAGCCTGTGTGAACCATTTTGCTGATGTTTAATAAAAAATTTCTTATTTTTGTGTCCTTCAAGAACAAGCAGCAATGTGACTGTGAGAATACATTACACGCTGATCAGAGTAACATAAAAGATTCACCCCAACCGAGTTGCAGTAATATCAGTAACAATGCTACTTCTCAGCTGACCACGTCAATGACTCAGACATCTTCAGTTCTTTTACCTGGACCCACTTCCCACCACCAATCATGTCACAGTCAAAATTTGGCCTTGTCATTCTACAATCCTCGTCTTAGTGATGAAGACCTTTCTGGACGGATGTCTCCATTTACTGTTGAGAGGTGAGTTATAAAATAAGAAATAATCTGGTTTTTTTAAAAAAATTTTTATTTTTCTTATACTCCACCCCTATAGGAATGTGATTCTGCTTTTTCTCTTTTAATGCATTTTATAACAAGTTTCTTTAATTTTTTTAATTCCAAATTATTTTATTTCGAAGATACTAAGATAAGTACAAAACTTTATTTTGGAAAATTGTTATAGTTAATCCCTGCCACCCTCTCTTTTTTTACACTTACACCCCCC
>NC_068982.1:70136629-70158879 GCF_001194135.2 Octopus bimaculoides | reverse complement strand
TCTCTCTCCCCCTCGTGCTTATTTTATCAACACTCAAAAAGTAAAGGCCAAAGCTGACTTTGGTATGATTCAAACTGAGAATAACGAATAACTTAAAAGACAACAGAGCATTTTACTTGCCATTCTTCTGATTTTGTCAGTCTTCCATTCTGTACTATTAATTATTTAGTTGTTAACAATGCAATACAATCAGTTGCTAATTCATAAAAATCATGTGTGCATGTGCCCCCACCCCTTCCCTGTCAAATTAAAAATAATACAAATATTGTTAAATAACATCAGATCTGCCACTGCTTCTTATATACCACTACATTTTGTTTTTAACAGACAAGTCTAGTGTTAGTTTATTCATATTCTGGGATCTGTTCACTTCAATAAGAATCTATTTTGATCTTCTTTTCCTTCAGCTACTATTAATTACCATTCTTTCAGCAATTTCTTATACATTTCTTTTCCTGCCATGACATAAGCTATTGTTATTAGGAAATATTCAGAAATTTCAGTATATGAGATAAAGAATTGATTGAATTTCTAATATATTTCCAACTTTTAATGTTTGATATATTTCTATTCTGTCATGCATAATACACAACTTCTATAATATCTATTGTTAGATGTTTGTCCTGAAGCCAGCTATAACACTGTGCAATCTATTATTTTCTACCCCAATTGGCTTTCTTCCAACTAAGATATAGCTATTGACCTATATTTTTAAACTACTTCCATACCCCTATTACAACTGAAATTGCTATAATTTACCATTTTTCCTCACTGTTTTTCTGTCAGTGACAATAATATTTAGTTTGTAATCTCTTTCTAAATTTGGTATCTACTTATTATTTCTCAAGTTTTTCTTCTCTTTTTTTTTTATAGATTACATATTCCATTATTGGTAAAAAGAGCCCCCATATATCCCAGTTTAGCTTTTCATTGTAATTGTCTGATGTTATTGAATGGTATATAACAAAACCATAAACTAGTATTGTTTTTTTGTTTTTTACTATTTTTAATTTTAAGGACAGTTTGCATTAGTTTTTATTCTTAAATATTGACTTAGTAAGCTATGTTTTGAGTTGATTTAACATAAGTTCATAATTATGTAAAATAATGTAAAACCTCTGTTAGTCAATAATGACCATGCACCTATCTGTACATGTATGTGCAGGCCCAGGCAATACTTTTTGAAGGAGACTGACAGTTGACTATGCTTGTTTCTTCATACCATTGATGTTTACCCAGAGTAAAAACCATTGACTTGGGCTGAAAGAGCTTTGCACCAGTATCAGAACACAAAAAGCTATAACAGCTACTCTAAGACATTTCACCCACTTCTCTAACAGTTCTACCAGTCCACAGTCCAGGATTGGTTCTTCTTTATTGACCCGTTGAAAGGATGAAAGTCAAAGATGACCTCAGTAAGATTAGAACTCAGAGTGGGAACAAGTACTGTGAGATATTCTTTCCAACATTAACATCTACCAACTTTTTGTCAACCTCATCCTTTATATACATTAACTGTTGTCCATCTCCTTGCTATATAACTAGGAATGTTCAAATATGAAACTCGTTTCATATTGCTGAATAAGTTAGATGGAGATTTGTTTGGGGCAAGATTTCATGGCTGGATGCTCTTCTTATTACCAAGGCTTACCTGATGCATGCATTCCTCACTGTGTCCCTGGGAAGATCTTTGAAAATTTCCTTGGTCTTGGCCACCATCTCAGCCTTGGTGTTGCAGGCAGAGTGGTTGGTAGCTTTCTCAAATGCAAGACTACAATCAGGGGAATTAGGAGGCCAGAAATTGGGGCTGGTGAATTTGTAGAAATTCTCCAACAATCATTTCTAACTCTTTTTGGAAGTATGGTAAGTAACCAAATCCTGCTGCTACACACCTGGCTTTCCAGTAGCAACCCTCTCCAGCCATGGTTTAACCACAGTCTCCTGAAGCTTCATGTAGCTGTCTGAGTTAAACCTGTGGCTCTGTTCAATGATGTGGGGTGGCATGACATCTCCCTCTCTGGAGTCACACCCAAAGACCATCACAGTTTGTGGGGAACTTGGTTTTTGTGATATGCGGTATATCACATAGATTGTAGGCAAAGCCACCTGTTGTGCTGGATGTTGTGCAATTGGTCCAGGCAGATATTCTTTACATCTGAGAAGAACCAGATCATCTCCAGCTCAACAGGATACCTCAACTTGTTCAGGAGCTTATTTGCCTTTCCAAGTAGTTCTCCTTAGCCTTGGCTGTCAGAATTTGTTCCTTATACCTCTTGTATGAATGGTAGTGAGGGTCCTCATTCAAGGCCAGTTTTATGGTGGTGATTCCAACACCATCTTTCTCGCACAGTCCGACTTCTCTTGCTTGGATCTTCTATCACCTTGTCCAGCAGTTGTTGGATGAATTATGGTGTGCTGATGCAGTCAGAATGCCTGCTGTGTTCCTTCCCACTGGCCATGTTTTTGTAGTCTCCAGTGGAACTATCCATGTCATGTCTTACAGCCTTTACAGTGTTCACAGAGCACTGAGCAGCAGTCATGACGTCTGTAATTTTGATACCCAATGTGAATCATCATGATACAGGTGACTCTCTTTCAATATTCAGGTGACCTCCAATCTTTATGCTCTCCAATGCTGTTGACTGTTCACCAATACATCAGGTTCCTGAAAAAAAGCGAATATAAGAAAAATCACCAAATTTAGCCTGAACACCTTGTGTGTATGTGTGCACACATACGTGTGTGTGTGTGTATTTATAGACACACACATATATACAGAAGATCTTAGCATTCTTATGATGAACTTTCATATAACAATCATTTTATATATTTTACATACTGATATACTTGATATACTAAAATACACTTCTAAAATACTTGAAACATAGATGTTGTTCCACTAGCTAAAATTTCAACACAGCTGCAACCTGTTCACTAACAGTTGTGCAGCAAAAATTTTGACCTTGCATGGAAATAAATATAAATTTAAAGTGAATTTAAAAGCTTTGCGTGTTATTAAATGCCTCTTCCACCATGCAGTTGCTTCAGTTTCAATTGTGAGTTACTTGGTCAATTAGAACACAAATCTCTTATCAGAAATATAAAGAACAAAATGCAAACATGATTTTTCACTCAAGTCACCTAATCTTTGGCATATATTTTGGTCAGATCATTTATACTTAATCTCTTCAGGGTCTCTAATATGTCAGTGAGGATCTAAGTCATACAATGACAACACACACAAAGCCTACTCACATCATCATCATCATCTTTTAACGTCCGCTTTCCATGCTAGCATGGGTTGGATGATTTGACTGAGGACTGGTGAAACCAGATAGCTACACCAGACTCCAATCTGATTTGGCAGAGTTTCTACAGCTGGATGCCCTTCCTAACGCCAACCACTCAGAGAGTGTAGTGGGTGCTTTTACGTGCCACCGGCATGAAGGCCAATCAGGCAGTACTGGCAACGGCCATGCTCAAAATGGTGTATTTTATGTGCCACCCGCACAAGAGCCAGTCCAGGGGCACTGGCAACGATTTCGCTCGAAAGTCTTTACACATGCCACAGGCACAAGTGCCAGAAAGGCGACGCTGGGCACAGGTGCAATCACTATTTCACTTTCGCTTGCCCCAATAAGTCTTCGCAAGCTGAGTTTCGTGTCCAATGAAGGAGATGACGTTGGCATGGGTGCCAATATTTTTAATATCACACAACAGCATTTATCAAAGCTGATATCATAGTTATCAAGTTTAGCTAGTATGACAAATGAAACTATTTGCTCTATCATGTGTAATGACATTGAAAACGCTCATACACAAACAATTCATCTCCCTTTGATCTTTTGTAGTGGTTGAACTCTGATGATTTCTTTTATATTCCTTTGAATTATAAGATTTTCTTTATTATATAACTGCTGACTATTTACACCTTTAATTATCTGACATATATGAAAATTGTAAAATACCCTATAGGTTATGGATGACTGTAAAACTCATATCTATGTTCAAAATATTTGCAGAAACATTTCTTCTCTATTCAGTCTTTTTCCATAATCTGTGTGTGTATGTACTTGTTTAATTGCATTACTATGGCCATTGCATTCATGAGAGAATATAAAATTGTCTTCTTACTATTAGTAAATTCACAATCATGCACCTAAAAAGATCTTGTGGTGACATTCCTTTTATGAACAGTCTATTTTTAGACCAATCCTCTGTTATGTATTCACATAATATATAAATTATATCTTATATACTATACTGCATTCATTTTGTGGTTTTGTAGAAAAAGTTCTCAGGATTTTGAAATGAAATGATGCTTAAGAGCTGTCTTAATGTCACAAATGGATGTCCATAAAATAAATTCTCAGTAGCCACTAAATATCCTTTTAAGATGAGTGTCTGTGCAAAACAATGTGGATTAAAATTAATCTTTCCCTTTGTTTTACTTTAAAGTAAATTATCAAATTGTCACAGTTTAATGATGTAGCATAAGCATTAAACAGTATCTAGTTGTGAGGCTCCATCTTGAGTGTTCAGGGCTTTGAAGAGTATAGAGTTAACCTTTAGTCACTAGTTGGTTTGGAGTGGTAGTATCTCTTAAGGACCCCAGATATGGATCAAATAGCAAAAGATAGTCCTGTAGGACTCAGAGGAGGGCTGGCCACCTAAACATTCATCACATTGGTCTACTGGTGTAGGGACATGATTTGATGATCCATAAACTAGTTCCCTGCCTTAAAAGTTAAATAGGCCTTGTGCTTCAAGGATAAGCTTATGGTTGTAGGGGACTAGCAGAGTAAACTGTAAGTAAATCAGCAGAAAGCAACAAGAAGCCACTTCTCTTTTTTAACCAAGAAACATCATAAATCTTCAGGCTTTGGCATGGAGATCTATGATTGCCAACACCTGCCAGCTTGGCACATGAAAAGAGGAGATAAAAAAAAGAGGCTTGAGTATCAATGAACAAGGTTCTCTTACTCTAATCTGAATTTGTTTGATATTTTCTGCTTGTATTAGTTAAGCAACTTCTTCTCACAGCATGCCTGTGTTAGAATAATAAAAATTTTAAGGCCCTGTAAATTATATCATTTCCTTATACACTACATATTCATGCACAAAGTTATTAGATCATGCTTTACTAATGCTTCCCACCCATGTGATCAGCTTGGCAGTTAAAAAAGGTAGTGTTTGCTCATGTTTAAAGTATAATATATGAAGTAAGTTTTGAGGGGTTTTAAATATGATCTAGTCAGCTTTGAAATAATGCTACTATTGCAGAGATATGAGTCCTTAGATTTATAGGGGAAAGGTTATGGCTATCTGTTTTGAGAAGTTCACTTCCTGACCACATAGTTTCAAGTAATATTCTGATTGTGTGGCACTTTGGGCAGGTCTTCTACAATAGCCCCAGGCCAATCAAATTCTTGTGGATTTGGTAGATAGAAACTGAAAGATGCCCATTGTGTGTGTGTGTGTGTGTGTGTGTGTGTGCGTGTATGCATGCATGCATGTGCTTGTATCTCCTTGTCTTGCCGTTGCGTGATAGTGGAGAGTCACTGTAATACAAGTGTTATCCTTCATTTCCAATCTTCTGTGAAAGCATGTCATGTTGTGGGAAAAGATTACCTTAGTTGGAATCGGATGATGTGACAAAAAGAGCATCCAGCTACTAAAAATCTGTCTCAATGAATTCTGTTTGACCCATACAAGCAAAGCTTATCTACTGGGAAGTGAAAATGTGGGAAAACAAGTGAGTGTAGCAGTGCTTCTGTTTATGAATCAGGAAGATCGATGATGTAAGTGATAAGCTTAAACAACAATGTGACAGCAATCTATTGTAAACCTCTGTGTGTGTGCATGCATGTGCATACACATGTATGCATATTTAACCTTTTTATTAGTGTTTCTGTTGAAATATACTCCTTTTGTTTTGATTAATTTTGAAAATAGCTAAAGGAATTTAGTGAAGTATGTTCGTCATTATTAATCTGGTGTTTAATCCTTTAACATTCAAATTACTCTCAAACGTAATGTTTATTCCAGTTTTCTAAAAATGAAAATTAATCGTGCATTATGTCATAGCTTTGAGGTATTGATATGTTTGTATATTTTTAGAATGACCTTGTAGGGTAAGTGTGAGCAACTGGATCTGGCCAGTTTGAAAGTAAAACAGATAGAATCTTTGGGTCGGATATGGTCAGTTTAAACACTAAAGGTTTAAGGCAGCAAGCTGGCAGAATCATTAGCATGCCAGACAAAATGCTGCTAAGCATTTTGTCTGTCTTTATGTTCAGAGCTCAAATTTTGCTGAGGTCAACTTTACCTTTCATGCATTCAGAATTGATGAAATAATTACCAGTGAAGTACTGGGGTCAATGTAATTGACTTTCCCTCTCCTCAGAATCTGCTAGCCCTGTGCCAAAATTTATAAGTATTATTAATCTGGTGTTTAGAACATAAATTGACATAAAATTTTGATGGAAACTTTTAATTTCCATCATTTGAAAATGAGAAGCTTATATCATAGAACCTGGAACAGTCTCAAATGGCTTGGTTTAAAATATAATTGAAACAAATTGCAAGCAGTAATCATTAAGTACTGTTTTGTGATGTCTTATTATCAGAGTAACATTTACTAAAAATGAATTTACTTTATTTTTTTATCTTCAGCGTTTTCAAGAATGGGAAGGTTCTTCTAAATTTATATATTTAAATAGGCAAGTGTCTTCTACTACAGTCCTGGGATGACCAAAGCCTTGCAAATGAATTTTGTTAGATGAAAATTGAAAGAAGCCCATCATGTACATGTGCTCGCATATGTGTGTTTGTGAAGGTGCATGGCCTAACAACTAGGGTATTGGAAATGAATGCTATTCATTTCCAATATTCTGCACAAACATGTCTGGCCATGAGGAAATAATACCTTGCTCATAAACATGTGATGGTTGGAGACAGGAAGGGTATCCAGTGGTAGAACATCTGTCTCAATAAACTCCATCTGACCCATGCAAGCATGGAAAAGTGGATGTAAAAGTGATGGTGATGATGTTTAAATTCCTGGAAAAAAATAACTTTATGATATCAAGAGCAAGATTCAAAATCATGACTAACAGTGTAATATCTAAGATTTCATACCTACTATGGTGGTGAATCTTAGTAACAAATACTGTTTTAATTTTTACCTTCTATCTCTTTTGATTCCATCCCAACTCTTTTTGAAATTTCATTCCATCCCCTTCATGATTCTTTTACCATTCTCAAATTACCCATTCCTTTTAATAAGTAACGTTCTGTTAACTGTTCAGTAGCTTGTACATTGGTACATTACTGAAGAAGATGTCACCTTTTATGTGATTCAAAGAGGGAGTGAATATAAGTGTTTTCCTAAAAAAAAGTATCAACCCTTAGTGTAGCTTTCATGGCTTAACATTGCTTTCATGAAGCGAATGAAACTAATTTCTCCCTGATTAAAATACCAAAATATCACAGGTAACATTCATTCACAGATGATCTAGTATACCTGTGTAACGACTGCACTGTGTCCTACTTCATGAAACCACTATTAGACAATGTCATAAAATAAACAAAAACAATTTTCCTACTCATTATAAAACAGTGTGTGTCTGTGTGCGCATGCGTGCATGTGCGTTGTTCATTGTAATAATATGTTCATTGTAATAATAGGCATCATAACAAATGTCTTTCTGTGAAGAAATAAGCAAGGAGTGTTTTCTAGTTTTTTTGTTTGTTTCTTTCTCTATGTGAAAGTTTAATCTGGTTTTCTAAGAAGTGTGGGAAAGGTCTTGCTTTGTCTACTTCAATTGTATTCTAAGTCAGCAAAGTTAGAAAATAACCCCCCCCCCCCAAAAAAAAAACAATAATGGCAATAATAAAAACCTTTCTTTCAATTTGTCAACAAAAGTTTTTATCAAAAACAAAACAATCAAAACAATTCTAGTTTTGGTTCTGGGAAATTTGTCTTTTTTTTATGTTGTTTACAGTAGTAAATGGCTACAACAATGAAGTGTCTCTAAAGAGTCATATTTTCAGTATTATTGTTGCTCTGTTGTTATTTTCCTCCCTTGTATTACTCCAGATATAATTATAAGTGAGCTGAAAATTGACAACTTATTTTCTTTTTCAGTGATAGTGGTCACAGCATGATTGAGTCACCTGTGGTATCAGTGGTTGCATCTAGGTAAGTTAGCCGAGCCTTTTTTTTTTTTGGTAAAATTGATAGATGCCAATACAGGTGTCTGCTCAAGCAGCTTGCTTCTCAACCATGTGATTTTGGGTTTGGTACCACTGTGTGGTGCCTTGGACTGGTGTCTTCTCTTGAAGCTCCAGGGCAACTGATGCTGTGTGAGTGGATTTGGTAGATGGAAACTGAAAGAAGCCCTTCATGCGTGTGCGTCTGTCCCCTGGTGGGTGTATGTATCTTGGTCTTGGCATCGTGATAGTTGGAAGCAAGCACCACCATCTTATGAGCAGTGTCACTCATTGTCAATCATCATCATCATCATCATCATCGTTTAACGTCCGCTTTCCATGCTAGCATGGGTTGGACGATTTGACTGAGGACTGGTGAAACCGGATGGCAACACCAGGCTCCAGTCTGATTTGGCAGAGTTTCTACAGCTGAATGCCCTTCCTAACGCCAACCACTCAGAGAGTGTAGTGGGTGCTTTTACGTGTCACCCGCACGAACTTCCATGCAAACATGTTTAGCCATGTGGAAATATGAATTGCTTGGAAATAGGTGAGAATTAGCCACAGGAATGGCATGTGACTGCAGAAAATCTGCTTTAGTGAACTCCATTTGACTCCTGCAAGCATGACAAAGTGGACTTTAAAACAATGATGATGATTGGTAAAATCTAAAAGAATCTGATATATTATTGTAGTATTTTATGCATTTACTTAGTATTGAAAACATCTTGACAGTAAATTGTTGTTTTGTGTTTAAAGATTAACATATAATTTGATACATTTTTTTTCTGTATCTGCTTGGTAGGTAGTTGGAATTTTGAAAAATATAATTTAATCTTAATCACATCGTAGAGTAGCTGGGGCTATTTAGTTTCGTTGGGTAGGGGAAAACTTGTCTAGTGCTGGTGACACAAAATGCAAGAATTTCATGCTGTAAAGTGTTTGGCTAATAGGAAGAAGGGCATCTTGCTGGAGAAAAAAAAAACACCAAAAATAACATGACATACACAGCAGCAAAGCTGTCTTTTCTCTTACACACCACATCTGATTCCTATTATACCTGACATTTTTTTCTCTCAGCTCATTTGTACTTCATCGTAAATTTACACGTTATGCATCCAGCAAAGCCTCTACCTATCCTTTGCATTCATTGCCCACATTTCACAGTTGTGCAATATTGCATTTCACATACAAGCATCATATACATATAGATAGAGAATCCCCTTATTGCCAGCTGGGTAATTTGCTCCCTTAACCTTTTCTCTATGTCATTCTTGCTCTGGCTGTTATTCTTTCAGAATACTTGCCTCCACTATTGATTAGGTCCCCTGTCAACTATTTCAAAGGAACTTTCTAGTTATTTGAAGGAGTTTCTCATGTATGTTCTTATTGTTAACTACTCTTTTGTATCTACTAAGTATAAAGCCCTTCTTGTAATCCCACTAAATGTCTGCTGTATACCTATAATTTACATTGGATACAAAACTTTGAAATTGTTATTTATTTTGTGTTTGCATATTGAGCAAGGCTATTTCCAGGTGACATTGTGTCCTGCCTTCTTTGTTGCAAACTAGAACATTTATCTTTGCTAGGTTTACTTTTAATTTTAGGTGTTGCATTCACATTTAAAATTCCTTCCCTAATTATTGTCTGATTCAGCCATAAGAATTACTAAGGTCAATGGCCACATACAGGAGTTCCTAAGGATAGTCAGTCTTAAAACCCTCTGTTGTGATCTGGAGAACTAAGACAAACAGTGATGGTGTGGGTGGTTGGTCTGGGAACTCATTTACTTTCATGCTAAATATTGGAATTCATCTCTCTACCATTTCCATCACTTCACCATCTTTAACCCTTACTGCATGGAAATCAAGTATATACAGTACTGTGTAAGTGCACTTCAGATACAAGAATCAAGTTAACTTGTTTTTGACAGTGGAGTACTTTGCAGAATTCTCTACATTTTATATCATATAGTATGCACATTCTATTTTTACTAGCCAATAGGAAGTGGCTGCAGGAACTGATTTGCATATGATTAGTATATTACATCACCAACAGAAATTTAATTAGTGCAGTGAGTAAACAATGATTTCTAACATAGCACAAGGCCAGAAATACAATGAAAGGTATAAAGTTGATTATAATAGTACTTGACTGCTATTATTTTACCAAATCTGGTACCCCAAATATTAATTCTACCAAGATCAACTCTACAAAGAGTTGATCTTGGTGGGATTAGTGTTTGGCATTAGGAAGGGTATCTAACTGTAGAAACCAGGCCAAATGACACATGTATGAGCTGCTAGTCTTTGGGAGCTGTAGCTCCTAGTGGGAAGCAACTTGGACTTTGTTGATCTGTCCAACCCATGCCAGCATGGAAAGTGGATATAAAGTGATAATGATTATTGTGATGTAAAGTAGGACAACAAAATATCTCAAGGCATTTTGTCCAGTGTTCTACTGATTCTACCATTTAATAATAATAATAATCTTTTCTACTATAGGTACAAGGCTTGAAACATTTGGGGAAGGTGGGTAGTTGATTACAGTGACCCCAATGTTCAACTAGTAATTATTTCATTGACCCTGAAAGGATGAATGTTGATCTTGGTGGAATTTGAACTCTGACTGAGTTGGAATAAATTCTACTAAGCATTTTGTCTGATGTGCTAATGATATTGCCAGCTCACTGCTTTTTAATAATAATAATAATAATAATAATAATAATGTCAAAGTTTGGCACAAGGCCAACAATTTCAGGGGAGGGTGTGAGTTGATTACAATTGCAAGAATTTGAAGTATGAAAACTGAAGGTTTTGCCTGTAATAATTGGTGCATTGGGAACTGTGAGTAAAGACAAATGGTTGAAGGAGGTTGGAATAGAATGTCCTGTAGAGCTTCTACAGAAAGTTTGCCTCTTAGGGACAGGAAAGATTATGAGGCAGGTTTTAAGCACTTGAAAGACTATTGAAAGCTTGTGGAAGCCTAAGGTTACAGGTAGTAACCCACTACCCACATAAATTCTATTAGGAATAAGAACGAACCTGAGTCAAATCAACAACAACAGGTGTCAGGAAGAAACTCAGCAAGAAATGGAAACAAAAGTGAAAGAAAAAGCACAATAATAATAATAATGGTTTCAAATTTTGCCACAGGGGCAGCAATTTTGGGGGAAGGGATTAGTCAATTACAACGACCCCAGTGTTCAACTGACACTGATTTTATCAATTCCAGAAGGATGAAAGGCAAAGTTGACCTCAGTGGAATTTGAACTCGGAATGTGAAGACAGACGAAATGCCACTAAGCATTTTGCCTGGCATGGTAACAATTCTGCCAGCTCACTGCCTTAATAATAATAATAATAATAATAATAATAATAATAATAATAATAATAAAAACAAATTGGCATTGTTTGGAACTGCAAGAATTCTTTGCAGGGTTCTTGAAGCATGACCAGTAAGCAAATGTCACGTAAGTCTGCTTGCTGTGGACAGCTGACACTTTCCATCATACCCAGCAAAATAAGCTGAGTTTTTTCATCAAATAATAATTTAGAACTGTTGTCATCATCATGTCTGTTTTTTCTATATCTGCATGGGTTTGCAGGATCTGTCAGTAGAAACAATGACATTCTATTTTAAACTAAAAAGTTCTTTAAACTTTAAGAATTCCTATTTATTTTGGTAGCATATTTGGTAGCATATTTTGGTAGCATATTGTCCCACAATTTCTGTTTATATGAAAAAAATTTTTTATAGTAGCAGTGGAGAAGGCAGAAAGAGAAAGACAGCACACCTGTTGGTCAGAAGCCGGGGTAACTTTATGCCAATTAGTCAGGTAACCCCTTTTGAGATGTGGTTTAGAATGTCTGTGTGTACAGCAGCAACACCATCCCATATATAAAAGCAATGTTCCATTATGAGTGCTACCAGAGTTTTGTAGAGTGTCAATAGTTACTGGAGTGGGGCTGTAAGGTATTTTTTGTCCCTACAGAGAAGGGTGTCATTAGGATGCAGTCTTAACTATGTTAAGGATGTGCTTTCATCACAAGGGATCCTCTGTGATAGCGGGACCCAATATTTGGAGTGAATGTGTATTTAGAAAATTTCGAATGCATTTTTTTCCATTTGCCCTGCAAACTCTGCAAATGTCTTATTTCGTATCCTACCCACTAAAACGGGAGCAACATACCTTACAAGAAAACTGGTCTTGATTAGTTTTAAAAATTAGGTATTCAATTTTTTTTTCTTATATCTCCAATTTTTATCTTTTCCAGCATTGTGGAGAAAACTATCAGAGAAGCTATTGTAGAACATGTTTTTGGAGGTTATCAGACTGGAGATATGAAGCAAGAGAGAAGTACGTTTATATTTCCTTTACACTATTTCATAATTTTTTTTTTTTCCACACTGGGTCTTACACTTTCAGAATTTGCTTTCTGCATCTGTAGTTATTAACCCTTTAGCATTCACATTGTTCTGTCAAAAGTAATACGTACTTCTTCACATTCTTTTGTAGTAATCATGTATTATCTTGTAGCTATGAGATTTTGATGAGGCAACTGTTGATTTTTTTAAATGACATTGTAGGGTAGGTGTGAGAAACCAGATTTGGCCATTTGGAATATAAAGCAGGTAGAATATTTTGGTTGAATATGGCCAGTTTAAATGCTAAAGGGTTAAAAAGCTGCATTCTAAACATTCTCAGACGAGTTCAGGGAGGAAGAAAAACAAAAACAAAAACAAAAAAGAAAAGCAGTTTTATCTTTAATCTTTTACTCGTATGAATCATTGGACAGCAACCATGCTGGAGTGCTTCCTTGAAGAGTTTTAGCCAAACAAATTGACCCAAGCACTCATTTATAATTCTGGTACTTATTCTATTGGTCTCTATTGCTGAAGCACTAAGCTACAGGGATGTAAACAAATCAACAATAGTTAAGTGGTGTGTGTGTGTGTGGGGGGGGAGGTGACAAACATAGATACACATAAACAAACATACACACACACACACACACAAAAGCACAGTGGGCTTCCATACAATTTCCATCTTCGAAGTTCGTTTACAAGGCTTTGGTCAACCCAGGGCTTCAGCAGATATTTGCCTAAGGTGCTGTGCAGTGAGGCTGAACCTGAAACCACATGATTGCAAAATGAGCTTTTTAACCACACAACCATGCCTGTGCTGGTAGTAACTGTTTAAACATCTGGATATTTGTAACTAACATTCGAGGAAAAAGTTGCTTGACAGACTGGGGAAAAAAAAACCCTTTAAGATTGTCTTCAATATTTAATGAGTGCATCTATAGCCACAATGACATTTCATTGTGTGAGTAGGGTATCTTAACATAGATTTTTAAATATTATATTGTCTGAGATTTATATATTGGTTTATAAAAGGAGAATCTTTGTCATCATGCTTGCATGGTTCAGGTGAAAATTCTTTCTGCTGCTCTCCCTCACTTGTTTCCAAACAAGGTAATATTTATCTCAAGCTTCACATGTTTTCATGGTAGAGTGGGAATGGACACTGCTTGTTTGACAGTGATACTCATCTACAACTATCGCTAGATGTCAGGACAAGAAGACATAAACAGGTACACACATAATGTCAAAACAAGGAGACAAACACACACAACACCTGCCTCTGTGTGTGTGCATGTGTGTGTGTGAATTTACATAACAGGCTTCTTTCAGTTTCCATTTGCTAAATTCATTCACAAGGCTTTGGTCAGCTGAGTGCTATAGCAGAAGATTGTTGCACAAAGTACCACACAATGGGCCTGAGCCTAAACTTGTGGAACTGAAAGCAAATTTCTTTACTACACAGTTACGTCTGCAACGCCTAATTGACTTATACAAAGTCTCTCATGTGTTGAATGCTAAGCTTTAAACAATGAATATATTTGAATATATATGAGTTAATAAGATAAAACAAGACAAAAGGATCATATTGTTGTTTGAAGAAAAAAAAATAGAACGAAAGAACATAAAAAGACTAATATGGTGTCCACCTTAGTTGATGGTAACTAAAAGCCAAGATGAAAGAATACTGAGAGAATCGGGACAAGTTGAAAGAAAGCTAATTACTGTAAAAACATAACGACATGGAGAAATAGACCAAACATATTGATGATATCAATAAATTTTTGCAAAGTTATTACTTAGAAAAACAGTTGGTTGTTTGCCAGTGTTTTTCTTTTAGATTTGTATTTGGTCATTTTGGAATCAACTATCACACCAAAACTATTTGTTTGTTTTTCTGATAATATTCCTTTGTTTATTGTGAAGGTTAATTTTCGTAATTCCTCCAGAACAAGTTTCAATAATGGTATTTGTCTGTTGTGTTAGGATAGTTAGAATTAACTATTTCTCTTGGACCAACTTTTTTTTTTATTCCTTTAAATTTGTTTCTCTTGGAATAAATCCAGATAAATCTAATGTACTTAAGACAATTATACTTTGCCATGGAATGTTAATCTGTTGCCAAATTGTTGTTCAATTTCTTTCATAATATAACTTGTTTATCTGTTTATAACAATAACAATGAACTGCTGACTATATATTTTTTCTTTTACCTGGCTGTCAACAAAGTGTGTGTGTGGCTGTGTGGTTAAAGAAGTTTGTTTATCAACTATGTTATCTTCGGTTCAGTTCCACTGCATGGCAGCTTCAACAAGTGTCTTCTTTTATAGTTTTGGGTCAACAAAAGCCTTGTGAGTGGGTTTAGTGAATGGAAGAAGCCTATCATATATGTACATATGTGTGTGCATATATTTGCATGTACTCTTGTCTAGACATCATGTGGTGGTTGTAAATGAGCCTCATCAGCACATGAGCAAAGTTGTTTGCTTCCAGTCTTCTGTGAAAACTTATGTAGCTATAGGAAAATATCATCTTGCTTGGAAGCAGGTGAAGATTGGCAACAGGAAGGGCATCCAGCCATAAGATATCAGCATGGAGAAGTGAATTAAAGGATGATGATGGCAATTTTATATATATATATATAGATAAACTTACTTGGAAATGGATGCGTGGCATTCAATTATATAATTATGTAAATAAAATATATATATACAATTGCCATCATTATTTTAATGCTCACTTTTCCATGCTGGCATAAATTGGACTTGTTAAGGCAAATTTTCTATGGCTAGATACCCTTCCTATTACCAACTTTCTCCTGTTTGCTTGTAAGATGATATTTACCCATGGTTGAACATGTTTTCATGGAAGATTGAAAATGAAAGACACTACTGTATTATGATAACACTTGTTTACAACTATTACATAATATGTGTATTAGGTTGTCACACATGAAATGTCATATTTGAAAGGTAATAATAAAATGTTTCAGAAGTGTTAGAGAACTGATTTATTTAATTATATTATAGTCCATGTCCATTTATGACCTTTATCCAACCCAATGTTTCTCTAAGTCATATATTCCATCTTTAAAAAAAAATTCATCTTTTGCTGTGATAAACTGTCTGAATGCTTCAGTTACCTCTTTTCTATTTAAGAATGTTTTATTGCATATGAAAAGCTCAAAATGCTTAAATAAGTGATAATCAGTAAGAGAGATATCAGGGGAATAGGGAAGATGTAAAATCTCATAATTCAGGCTTTGCAAATTTTGGACCATATCTTGCAAAGTGTAGGGATGTGTATTGTTGTGGAGCAAAATTGAGTCATCTCTGTTCACTAGTCTGGGTTGCTTCTTTTTCAAATTCTCATGCACACAATTACTTGGCAATACAATGTTGCTGTTACTGTTTTTCCTAGTTGCGAAAATGAATAATGAATAACCCCCTTCGCAGACCACCTACTCTTTAGGGTGCAATGGTGGTTTTGGGTAGTATTTAGGTGGTTCTCCTACATCTAATCACTGTCCTGTTCTCCTACTGTTGTCAAAGAGTATCCATTTCTCATCACATGATTTGATGCAAAAATGGTTCTTTTTCCAGTCAAGAAAGCAATACAAAGCACACTTCGAGGTGCCTGTTTTCTTGAATCGTATTCAGTTGTGGAACAAACCTATCCATTTTCTTGGCTTTTCCAATTTTTTCCAAGTGTCAAGAAACAGTTGTGCGAGATGCTTGGAGTTGTGATGAAAGTTTTTGGACCGTTGTTCTTGGATTTTGTTCAACCAAAGCATTTAATCCATCATGCCAAGTAACTGATTTTGGCCTCCCCCTTGATTCATTTTCAAGGCTATCATCTCCTGAATGAGATCTTTAGAACCATCTCTGAACAGTTCTGATGTCAACAAAACCATTACCAAAGTCCCGCTTAATATTCCGTAGAGCTTCTGCAGCAGAGTGACCCAGTTTGTACTCATACAAGAAAATCACTCAACATAGTTTGGTTGTTATCATTTTTGTAAGGTCTGTGGGTACGAATTTTGTATACCAATATTGTTTAGAAAGAAAAAGAGTCAAGATTAATTGAGTGTTTAAATGACTGAAATAATAAATAATCCAAAATGCTACATTTAATGTGATTCAACCTTATATATCATATATATATATATATATATATATATATAATATATATATATATGTGTGTGTGCATATATATATATTTATATTTATTGTCATATAAACCGTGTTTGATTGTGGAAGAATTATTTTGACAGTCTTAATATTCTTCTATTCAATTCACTATCCTGTTTGATTTTTATGTTTTCAAGTTGTTCTTTTGGTAGTAGCAGTGTCCATTGGTATAATGAATTTTGACTGGTGCACAAGAAAACCTGTTGCACCAGATTTATTGCAAAGATATTTTTTTTTAGCCACTTGGATTTTTTTTTTTTATGGAGAGAGTTTATCTTTCAAATGCTTATTCCCACAGAAACTACTACCAACATTGACCTCCTTCCTCCTCCCCACCATGGTTCACAAAGGATTAATATTTGGGGTGGAGGTGGGAGGTTAAACTGATGTTCTGCATACAGTTTGTAGCTGTTGATCTGTAATTCTTGATGAGAATCAGCTGGGGAGGTAATCACCATCATCACCATTTAATGTCTGGCTTCCATGCTGGCATGGGTTGCAGACATACTCTAGTGTTTGCTTTGGTGTTATTTCTATGGTTGAACACCCTTTGTAATGTCACCTATTTTACAGCATGTACTGAATGCTTTTTTCCATGGCATCAGCACTAGTGTAACTTGTAAGGCTAAGGCTGTATGATAACCCTAATATCTGAAGGAAAACAGAAAAGAGAGAGGATGAATTTAGAAGTATCTTGTCTTTGTGATTTACTGTTTGAATGTTTTTTTCTTTTTTTTTCTGTGATAGGCTAAGTTTAGAAAAGTCTGCATAGGCATAAGCATGGCTGTGTGGTAAGAAGCTTGCTTTCCAATCACATGGTTCTGGATCCAGTCCCACAGTGTGACGCCTTGGGCAAGTGTCTTCTACTATAGCCATGACCCGACCACAGCCTTGTGAGTGGATTTGGTAGAAAGAAACTGAAAGAAGCCCATTGTATATATATGCACATATATATATGTATGTGTGTGTTTGTGTCTGTGCCTGTGTGTCCCTCCACCATCGCTTGACAACCAGTGTAGGTGTGCTTATGTCCCCGTAACTTAGTGGTTTGGCAAAAGAAGCTGATAAGATAAGTGTTAGGCTTGCAAAAAAAAATAAGCCCTGGGGTCAATTTGTTCAACTAAAACCCTTCATGGCCACAGTCAGATGACTGAAACAAGTAAAAGAATAGTTTTGAACAGATTGTGGTCATAAGTTACATCTGTACATCTCAGTTCTTTGGTTTTGTTATCTAAGTCTTGGTGTGTGTATGTATGTATGAATGTGCGACTTGCCGTGTGCAGACCCATTGTTTTTAATAGTTTGAAATTTATTGTTTTTTTTTTTTTTGACAAAATGTTTGACAAGGTGAGTCAAGGATAAACTAGAAGTACTGTTTGTGAAATAACACTGTGTTTTTTGTTATTTTGTCCATAAGTTGTACTGGTGGTTGCTCATCATGTTTCATCTTTTCATTTTTGGCATTATACTCTGTTGTATTGTAGGTGATGCTTAAGATTTTGCCATATGTATATGTGTGTTAGGTTAATGTTTAACAATGTTTAGATTTGGTGTGCAGCTGTGTCCTGTTTGCTGTAAGATGTTATTGTGTGTGTGTGTGTGTGTGTATTGAGTTCTGGCATTGTACGTGCAGACCATTGTATAACTGATTTTGTTTGAGAAGCCATAGATTTGAATGGTGTAGCTGTAACTTAATAGCCAGACATGATAACCTTAGTGCTAGTTGAATAGCTATCATTTAGTGTTTTCACAAAAAGTTGTTGTTTTTTTTTTGAAGGGGAAATTTAAAGTACACACACACACACACGAGAGTGTGTTTTTGTGTGTACACATTGAATTGGTAGTGAGAAATGGCATCAAAAGCTATATATTGAATGAATAATGAGAAATGGAATCAAAAGCTTTACTGATGTGCTTTTTTGTTGTCATTGAGGGATATTATATTGTGTTCAATTCATCTAATATGCATTGAAAAATGCTGGAGCGTATATATATATATATATATATATATATATATATATACACACACACACACACACACACACACACACACACACACATAAACACACATACACAGAGTTATAGCAATGTTTATTTTTGCACCATTCAATCACCACACACACTTGTACATACAGATACACACACACACACACACACACACACAAATCCTCTTGTGTTTTCTTTTCTGTGTGTATGTGTGTTTATATATATATCTGTGTGTCTACGTATAAATATAAATAACTATATAAATAAAATGTGTGCATTTGTCTGTATTGGCATCATCATCATTTAATGTCCATTTTTCATGCTAGTTTGAGTTGGACTGTGTTTGTGTGTGTGTGTGTGTGTGTGTGTGTCTATATATATATATTGGGTCATCCCATAAATAATGCAGGTTTTTATACTTCTTTTATTTTTCAAAATTAAGATAAAGAAAGTTCTTTTTTAATCTAAAATATACTCTCCTTCATTTTCTACAATGCTTTTCCATTTTTCTGGTAGACTTGCAAGGCCCCTGTTCCAAAATTCACTTGTCTGTGTTGAAAAATACTTCTACAGTACTGTTCTGACCTTGTCTACAGAATTTATATATTTTCTGTCCAAATGAGTTTGAAGACTGCGGAATAAATGATAATCAGATGGGGCAATGTCTGATAAATATGGTGGGTGGGGCATATTTCCCATTCGAACTGCTCCAGCCTTTGGAATGTCATCCTTGCTGTATGTGGCCAAGCATTATCCTGATGGAAGAATACCTTTTGTCTTAAAACCAAAGATGGTCATTTTTCTTCTACCACTGACTTAGGCTGCACAAGCTGCTCACAGTAGATCTCCTTTGTTATCATTTGGTTTAGGTTTAAAAGTTCAAAGTGGACTAAACCTTTCATATTCCACCAAACAGACAACACCACCTTATGTGGGTGAAGACCTTCTTTAGTCTGGGATGCCAGTGTTTCTCCTTTCCCTACCCACTGTCTTTGGTGCTTGATATTTTTATAGAGAACTCATTTCTTGTCACCAATCACTATTCAGTCCAAAAAAGGTTCATTCGTGAGGTATGACAGCAAAGAAGAGCACATGTTCACTCTCTGCACGCGATTAGACTCAGAAAGTTTATGAGGAACCCATTGACCTAATTTGCTGACTTTTCCGATAGCACACAGGTGTCGATGAATGGTTGAATGACCAAATTGAAGCTTCTTTGCTAGTTTGTTAACAGCTATGGTGGGATTTTGTTCCACCAGGGTTTGCAGGACATCCTCATTGAGCTCTGCAGATCTTCCAGAATGTGGCTCATCTTCTGGGCTGTAGTTTCCAGCTCGGAATTTCTGGAACCACTGTCGACACTGGCTTACGCTTATTGTCCGATCCTCATAGACTGCATTAATATTCCTTGCACTTTCTGTTGCATTGTTGCCTTTCTGTTGTGTTGCAAAATATGCAGAATATGCTCCTTTGTCATTTCCTTTATATCTTTGAAAAAATAACTGCTAAACTTGAACTGCACTCTTCAAAACTTGGAGTAAGAATAAGCACAAGGTAAAATTACTACCTGCTTCTATAGCAAGTTGATGCAGGTAGTTTATCCTGTCCCCCTCTGACTTTTAGTTCATGCATTTGAAAAAACTGCTTTATTTATAGGATGACCCAATATATATATATGTGCATATGTATATGCATGTGTTTATGTATATAGGTGTGTATGTATAGTAATATGGTAATGGAGTGATGCAAAAATAAATGTTTTGCATAGCTATGTGTTACAAATTTCAGTCATACAGTTGTTCATATAATACAATGATTGTGTGAAATAACTCTAAATAACAAGGAAAAAAGAAAACATAAAAAGCACACTCTTTTAATAGTTAGTTGTTTGACTCAGGCATTGCAACTACAAACAAGGGATCAATTTGTATATAATATATCTATTGTTTAATTTTCCCTACATCTTTGTCTTAGCTTACAAACAGTTACGAAATTACTTGCCCTTTCCTTTCTTCTCGATCCACAGTTTATATTCTCCCTTATACTAGCCTTCTTTTACCTTGAGAGAACACTCACGGACTGTCACCACTGTTTTTATCTTCTGAGCTACACTTACCCACCTTCACATAATATGAAGTAGCCATGTACTCATATTTACTCTATAGGGACATACCTGTTCTGTCCCTGTATCGTACTTTAGCCTTCAACCTGGTACAAAGCCATTGCCCCACCTCTCAAATACATGTCCCACTTAACTGAAGAAAGCTTTTCCCTTTTCCTTTCTTTACTTTGTCATGCAAGTTACTCAGCAACTTTACTGTTGCCAGTGTCATAAAAAGAACAGAGAACCAATACACATTGTAAAATGGTCAGAGTTAGAAGACACATCCAGTTGTAGAAACCATTTGAAAGCTGACACTGGGGCCTGACACAGCTCTTTGGCTTGTCAGAACTTGTCAAACTGTCCAACCCATGCCAGCATGGAAAACAAATGTCAATGATAATGAAGAAGAGGATAATGGAACCATTGTTGCTTTTTTCACCTTTGTGCAATAGAAGTGGTTTGATGTTTAGAAATATTTGTATTAAGCTCTGTCACATGAAGCTACTGAAATTCACTGAAATAATATAGCTAAATATTTATTTTTTCATGTCGTTTAAGCATACTCATCAGTTTCCAATGCAATACAGTTTAGTTCTTTGCATTTTTTTTCTTTTGTTGTAAAACTGGAGTAAAAAACATTAATGTAATTTAATATGTTACTACAGCAACAATTCTTTTTTTTTTTTTGTAGTATGTTCATAGTTTTCTATGTTTCCATTTGAACATTAAGCATGAACAAATGTATAGACAGATTTTATAATGAGATTATGATGTACCTGACTAAATGCAATGTGTCATTCACATTACATGAGATTCTGTGAATATTAAACTATTCAGTGATAATTAGTGACTTAACCCATTTGTTACCATATTGATGTTGAAAATACATATTTCAATTAATTTCATTATTAAACTGGTATTTAGAACAGATTTAACATGGAATCTTGATAGATTTTAATTTAAACCCATTTGTTATATATTTCTGCTGAAATATACTACCTGTCTTTCAGTCATTAAAATAATGAAAAATTTAGTATCATGATTCTAAATTAATTAATGTTTTCAAGTGATCTAAATTTAAAAAAAACTAACATCAAAATCTTGTGTCAATTTGTGTTTCAAACACCAGCTTAATAACGACAAAGTTACTTCACTAAATTCTTTAGATATAACTGTGTGGTTAAGAAACTTGCTTTGCAACCATATGGTTTTAGATTCCATCTCATAGTGCAGTACCTTGGGCAAGTGTCTTCTACTATATAGCCTTGGGCTAACTAATGCACTTTGAGTGAATTTGGTAGATGGCAACTGTGTGGAAGCCTGTTTGTGTGTATGCGAGTATATAATACATACATACATACATATATATATATATATATATATATATA
>NC_068982.1:70130271-70136619 GCF_001194135.2 Octopus bimaculoides | reverse complement strand
TATATATATATATATATATATATATATATATATATCTCACTGTGCATATGTGTCTGTGTTTGCTATCCCCTCCACTTAATGGCCATTGTAGGATTGTTTACATCCCTTAAACTTAGCATTTTGGCAAAAGAGACTGATAGACATAAAAGCACATTAGTACTGGGGTTGATTTGTTCAACTGAACTGTTCAAAGTGGTGCCCCAGCATGGCAGCTGTCCAGTGACCAAAACAAAATAAGAAATACTGAGTGTAAGACTATATCTTCTCATATTTGCCTCAGGTGTTTTATTGTAGAACATAACCACCAGCCATTATGAAGCTAGTGTTTAGATTTTGATTCACTATTGTTAAGTGGTTGTGAGATAACCACTTTTTCATATTACAACCCACTGAGATGTGATGGATAGGTATTGAATCTATTGGAAATTTTACATATATTAGACTGGTATTTTAACCTGGAGAATGTTCAACTAACATTTGCTTAGGGTTGTAAGAAATTCCTGAGAGAGCTGGATAACAGAAGACTTCTTCATGCAAGCGTTCCAGCCCTCTCAGGGGACCAGGCTGCATCCAAGTCATGACTCCTGGATACTCCTCTGTTGCCACATTTTGCATTATTGTCTTCATTGCAACCCTCTTCAGAACCAATGGTTTAAAAAGATTGTTCCTTTAAAACAGGAAGTTTGTATAGAACCAGAGGTGGTCTTGATCTGAGTGGTATCAAAAGGGATACATCTAATGTAATCGCCATCCATCCACCAATTCATATTATTATTATATTAACCCTTTAGCATTTAAACCAGCCATATCTGGCTCAAATATTCAACCTGCTTTATGTTAAAAACTGGCCAGATTCAGCCTCTCACATCTACCCGACAAAATCTTTCTAAAATTAGGTAATCACGTCATTGAAATCTCAAAGCCAAAGGATATTCTTTTATTCTTTTACTTGTTTCAGTCATTAGACTCAACCATAGTGCTTTTTTTTTAAAGTCTGGTACTTATTCTATCGGTCTCTTTTGCCAAATCACTAAGTTATGGGGAGCCCAAACACACCAATGCCAGTTGTTAAGCGGTGGCAGGGGAACAAACACTGATGCAAAGACACACACACACATGTGTGCATGCTGTGCTTCTTTCTTTACATCTACCAAATCCATTCACAAGGCTTTGGTTGGCCTGAGGCTATAGTAAAAGACACTTGCCCAAAGTGCCAGACAGTAGGACTGAATCCGGAACCATGTGGTTGGGAAGCAAGCTTCTTACCACATAGCCATGCCTGATTAATTCAAAACAATGTGAATAAACAGGCATTATGTTTGACAGAGTAATCTGAATGCTAAAGGGTTAAACGGGGTTATATATTACATTTTAACTGACATTTTTTAATGCTGGTGGTAGTGGTGGTGATGAACAATTATAAGACCTCTATAGATAATCTTTCACCTTATTTCTTTTGTCGTCTTGAATTTCAGATTCAAACTCAAGCAGCAGTGGAAGAGTTCTTGATGTGAAGAAAACTGAGAGAAAGTAAGTTCCTTTTTAGAATAGCCCACTTTTATCTTTTGTGTTTGAGTAGTTCTAATTTTTCTCTCAGTAAATTACTTGCAGTTCAATTGCTTTAACTAGTGTTTTTTTGAATTGAGTAATTTTTTATATGATATGGTATTAAATTTTAACTTTAGCTGTCAGAAATATAAGTTGTTTGATTTATTTTAATGACATAGAACTTAGAAGAGATAATGATATTTAGTTTCACAAAGTAGTAGTAGTACTAGTAATAACAACACACTACACATTCTCCAAAAAATAGCCCTCCTAGGAACAGCCCACATCCTATGCAAGACACAATCAATTTAATAGTACAATCCAAATAAAACAACCTGCAAACACAAGGCACACCCTGTACAATAAATATCCAGTAAAATAAACGACCCTCACAAAATGAACACTGCAGGCCAAATACTCAAATGAAGAACAGCTTACATTACACACACAACACACAATACAAACACTAATACAACAAAAGACTGCAACCAAACTCCATAACAAAACAAACTGATGCAATACAATACTGGGAAAAGTTTGCACTCTTCCAACAATGAAAAAGAACACACAATGCTGCACACACCTTAGTAAGATAGAGGTGTAGCAAGTGATGCAGTAGAAATTTGCCTGAAACTATCAAATGTTGAATAATAATAATTATTATTATAAACAAGAGCACTCAGAGAGTGCAAACCTCCACCAAGGCAACACCAACGTCCTCTCAACAGTTAGCTGGAGATAATTTTAAAAATAAGAATATCTGAAATGAACTTGACTGCTCTCAAATATTAAGTAAAATAAACGGAAAAATAATCCAGAAACCTTGTCCGGTACCGGATTGAACCCCAAATCTAATCAGTTTGTGCCAGTCATGAGGCTAAACATCCCTGAAAGTTTCATCCAAATCCATCCTGTGGTTCTTGAGATATTTTGTCCACAGACAAACAAACAAACATGACTGAAAACAATACTTCTGCCTTCATTAAGGTGGTGGTAATAATAAATGCCCTGATGCAATACCAGGCACTGGTTCTCATGGTTTCTGATCTTAACTGGTTGGAAGTGTTATCATGTGCATGTTTTGTCTTGGTGTAGAAGATGTGCTACAGCAAAGATTCTGCTTAATATCACAGATTTGCTTGTTAGTTTTTTTACCTTAATCAATTAAGCATGTCTCTTAGTAGCTGACAATATGTGCATTTCTGATCATGAGCAGAAGTAGTGGGGAAGCATCATAGCCATGTTTTGAGAGGAATTCTTTGGAGTTTGAATAATTCACCTCTGGAAACATGGTTGTTTCGTTCAACATCCTTAAACAGTCCTTATTCAGGGATCTTTTGAGTAGGATGGGCTCCTTGACTTGAAGAAAATTTTAACTGGGCCCTACCTGCAAGGTCATGTGCTGTTTATCTTGATATAAGATCATGTCGTGCATATGTGGTTGTGATGCATGTGCCTGGTGTACCCTTATCAGATGGATAATCATGATGTGTATATTGGGCTTCGTATACTTGTACCCCAGTGTCACTTTGATGGCATGTGTTGCTCTCTCACTCTATCATAATAATAATAATAATAATAATAATAATAATAATAATGGTTTCAGGTTTAGATGCAAGGTAAGGGGAGAGGAAGTCGACTACATCAACCCCAGTGTTCTGCTGGTGCTAATTTTATCGACCCTGAAAGTATGAAAGGCAGTGTTGACCTTGGCAGCATCTAAATTTTGAATGTAAAGTCGGAAGAAATGCCACTGACCAGTGCAGTAACACTTCTGCCAGTTTGCTGCCCTGAATAATAATAGTAATGGTTTCAAATTTTGGCACAAGGCCACCAATTTTGGGGGAGGTGCATAAGTTGATATAATTAACTCCATTGCTCAACTGGTACTTATTTCAGTGACCCTAAAAGGATGAAAGGCAAAGTCAATGTTGGCAAAATTTGAACTCAGAATGAAATGCTGCTAAGCATGTTGTCTGGTGTGCTAACAGCTCTGCCAGCTCACCACCTTGATAATGATGGTGGTGGTGGTGGCAGTGGTTTGGTACTTATTGTATCAACCTTGTAAGGATGAAAGGGAAAATCAACCTCAGCAGCATTTGAACTTGGAACATAAAGATGGATTAAATGCCACTAAGCATGTTGCCTGATGTGCTAATGATTCTGCCAGCTCATCTCCTTAATAATGATAATAATCCTTTCTACTAAAGGTACAAGGCCTGAAATTTTATAGGAGGGGGCCGATTGATTACATCATCCCCAGTGTTTCATCGGTACTTAATTTATTGACCATGAAAGGATGAAAGGCAAAGTCTACCTTGGCGGATTTTAAACTCAGAATGTAAAGATGGACGAAATGCTGCTATGCATTTTGCCCAGCTTGCTAACGATTTGCCAGCTCCCTGCTTTGAAAGAATAATAATCATTTCAAATTTTGGCACAAGGCCAGCAATTTCAAAGAGAGAAAGTTAGTCAGTACTATCAACCTAGTATTTGGATACTTTGTGCCCAGGTGTATAACAATTAGTTGCAAAATGCTGCATTTTATGTGATTATGAATTTAGAATGCATCTGTTAGTTTCTTTATCTGCTCTGGAAATTTTACTTTTATACACACTAGTAGCTAGGTTTTTCTATGATAAGTTGAATTTGTCTAATGAGTGATGTCTTGTTTTAATTCTAAAAACATGTGCTCCAATTAATTTTTAAATGAAGGAAAAAAAAAAAAAAAAGAAAAATTGATTTCTTATTCAAAAGTAAGGCAGTTTAAATATAGACTCTATTTAAGTATATATGTGTACAAATATATTTTATAAATATATTTTATTTAAAAAAAGCAAACCATCTATGAAAAAAAGTTATTCATTCACTATGAAATTTTGAAAAAAAAAAAAAAAAGCAACAGGTTTTGTTATTTGCTTGTCATTCATAACAACATTTACATTGAATACTTGAAAATCTTGGTGGAAATGGTCTGGATCGATAGAAATTTTTTTTTCTATTTTGTTTTTTGTTTTTTTGGCTCTTAAACTAATTTTCTGTAAATGTACACTGACATTTTCAATTCTGAATTATTGCTATAAATACAGATGCTCTTATTTTTGACATTCAAAATTATAAAAAAAAAAAAAAGTCAAAAGGTAAAAAAAAATTATTACTTGTTACTATCCAGGAGTCCTGACCATGCTTTCGATTTAAACAAGTCATCAGTTATTGATCCAAAGCGCCAGAAAACCAAATGCACCAGAACAGCAAATGAAATCAGTGGTTCCAGTATTGGAATACAGGTAAGTTGTTTTATTTATCGCTCTCTAACCTATTACTGTTATATATTCACACACACACATACACATACAGGCATACACACTATCTTGGTATTTCTGTCCTGTCTCTGTGTGGAACCTTTATTTTCTTATATTATCCTTTCCATCTTTATGCACTTCAAAAATAGAGTTGCTCTTCCATATTTGAGTAATGTCTTGCTCTCATATGAATCAAGTTCTCTTTAGAGGTTGAATGGTAGAAGTTAATTGTTACTGTATACATCAGTGTGTTTGTAAAAAGTAATTCAGTAACAATGTATTCATCAATGTCTAAGTTTACCATGGAGTATACAGACTTACAATTAAAAAAAATCAAAAGTTAATTTATAAGGAATTTATCATATTAAAGACAAATTTAGAAACAATTGTTTCATTGAAAGGTTGTAATATTGAATTTTTGTTGCAAATTCAAAACCAGCCACCATCATTTTTTTCTCATTACATTTAACAGATTACTCTGTTAAATGTAATGCTTATTTACCTACATTGTTTTGAATTAGTCATACATTATCTCATAGCTATGAGATTTCTATGATGTGATTATTTATTTTTACAATGCCAGATCTGGCAGTTTGGACATAAAACAGAATTTTTGGGTCTGATATGGTCAGTTTAAATGCTAAAAGGTTAAGCCAGGAATATTATTTTGTTTTGCTCTATCTTGAAAATAATTACCATACTGACATTACAGTTGATTGAATATTGTTTGAAGAAGAATTGCACTAAAAATTGCGTGCAAATGTTCAATTTTTATGAATCTTCAAATTGTAAATGAATAAAATTGAACGATAGAGAACACATGCAAACACATTATTTCTATTTATTTTTGAAAGCAAATCACTTCTCTCATTATGTGTTAAACAAGCAATTATACATATGCCAAATTATTTACATAAAATAATTTCAGTGAAAATTTTCAGTATCTAGCAAATTTCTTTATTCTTAATGATGATAATTTGATTTTTGATGGTTAACCTCACTTGTTAGGTTTTGGAAAATCACAATCTTTAGAATGCTTCAGTCTCCATCTTCATCTGCTCTAATCATATACTCAATTTACCTATTATTGTTGAATTTTTCAATAGTTACATACATAATCCTTTAACTTGGTTAAATTACTAGGAAGCTGTAGTATGTTCCACAAGTTCATACAAATTTACCAAGAAACTGACTTAGCTTGTTTCTTTGAAATATGTACTGACTGGCATGTATTTGAATTCTACACAACAATTATATATGATTAAAATTGTTTTTTTAATTTATAATTATTTTTCTTTCTTTCTTTCTTTTTCTTTCTTTCTTTCTTTTTCTTTCTTTCTTTCTTTTTCTTTCTTTCTTTCTTTTTCTTTCTTTCTTTTTCTTTCTTTCATCCTTTCTGTCTTCTTTCTGTCTTTCTTTCCTCCCTCCCTCTCTCCTTCCTTCCTTACTTAATTTCTTTCTTTCTTTTTTCTTTTCTTCTTTCTTTCTTTCTTTCTTA
>NC_068982.1:70109243-70130261 GCF_001194135.2 Octopus bimaculoides | reverse complement strand
ATATATATATATATATATATATATATATAAAAATAAACACACACATATATATAAATACATTCACACACACACACACACACACACACATTATGTACAATATATGTACATCTGTGGGTGTGTAATGTGATGATGGTTTTTCAAACTGTTAACTATATACTTTGATTTTAAATAAAATGCAAGTGGCCATTGAGCTAAGAAGAAAGTATAATCTTAAATTGTTAACAATTTAAAACTATGCAATACAAAATTCTGTAAGAGCGAAATTACAGACTGTATCCTGAAATCAATAGTCATACTTTTCAATTTCTGTAAGCTGGAAATCACATAACCTGAGGTATCCACAACATAAGGGATGTGTGTGTGTGTATATCAAAAGGATGTGTCATAACACTTTCCACATATACAGAAACAGCCGTACCAACATATATATATAGAGAGAGAGATGTAACATTGATTAATATTTATTAATTTATTAGAGGAAATAGGGATATCACTGGACAAAATGTTACATGATTTCAAAAGCAAGTTGAGGTGAATAATTTTTCATTTGAAAAGCAGTCTTTAGAGTGTTGGACAGGATGTCTTGCTACATTTATTCCAGCATTCCATGATCCAATGCTCTGAAGTCAATTTTGCCTTCTCTCCTTTTGGAGTTAATTAAATAAAACACCTGTCCACAGTGGTAGATTAGTGCAATTACTTGAGTATTAGATAGGATGCCATGTTTGACTGAAAGCTATCCCATATTATATCCTTTATTAAACTAAACAAAATATATTTCCAGGGAGAAGATATTGTGAGCCCTAAAAGTAGACGACCTCTACAGCATTCAACTGTGGCTAACCAAATGAAAAACATAAATGAAACTCAACAACCACATTACAGTCCTCGGCATGGAACTATTGAATGGTAAGCCATTTTTTAATTTTTAACTACATGTTTCAAGAAATTATTGCTGCTTAATTATTATGTAATGTTGTTTTGTCTAGCTTTGAGATAAATTCAAAATGGTTTGTTGATGTTTCTTGAATTTTAATTTTATTTTAAAGCAAATAGCAGGTGTCCGATTGTTCTTGATATTACTATAAAGATATTTCAAATGAGACAAGGAGGGGCGGTGCCAGTCACCTTGTAGAACCCGCTTCCTCACCAAAGTGATGACTTTGATGAGCTTGATATTTTGTTTGAACATTTGAAGATTTATATTTCAGTTTAAAACCTGTGTAGAGAGTGGGTTCTAGCAGGGAGCTTTAGTTTCAAGCAAGGACAATTGGGAGCAGGGAGTGTTTGGTGCACCAAACACAGGATTTGGAGTAGGTGGAAACAAGGTGGAGATGAATGGAGGGAAAGAGGGCGCATCAAGTGGGCTTCAATGGAGGTTGTATGTAACTTGATAATTCAGAGGAGCAGAAGGTATAGAAAGATACCTGCTGTTGTCTTTTTGTCCCAGGTCAGCCTTAATTTGTCAAAGCTATGTTCAGAGATATTCTAACTGTGACCATCCTGTTTTTTAAGAGAATCCAGAATGACATTGGTGTTTTGTTCCCTCTTTTTTTTTAAGTCAATAGAGAGTGATTTGAGGGATGTCTGGTAACTATATCTAGCAGCTTTAGCTGCTGTGTAGCAGCACTTTAATTGAATTTAGTGGCATAACATTGTATAATTGAATTACCAATTGTTGGGATTTTAATTAAGTTGAAATACATATGTACATTACAGATTTAATTTACAAAGTGAAAACTGTAAATGTTTGTATGTAAAATAGGATTAAAAAAATTTGATTTATCCTCCTTATAGTCTTCCATAGTTTTATATTGTTACTACTGTTGGTGCTTATCTAATAATTTTGCTTATGTCGTTGTCAGTATAAATAAAATGTTTCCCAGTTTATCAACTCTTATCAATCGAATAAGCAAAATTAACTTAATTATTTTTACTACTTTTAAATGGTATTAGTGCTGTGCAATATTGCATTACACTATTTTTATTAGGAAATTTCATATAATGGCAATAATTGGAAATCTGTTTTTCATTCTTTTAAGTTGGGCTGATCCTGACTCTGATGCAATTTGTCACAAGTTTGAGTCCTCAACCATGGATAATATCTTGCTGCCTCAGTCTGGTTTACTCAAACATCCATTGTCTGTTGACCATCATGTAAGTAAAAATTCAGCATGTTTGCTTTTAAACAAATGTTCACACTATGTATGAACGGTATTATTACAGAACTTGTCAACAACTGAAGTCAAAAAGCAGACTGTTTTTTCTAACTTAGACAATCTTAAACTCTACTTAATTTCTCTTTTGTCTTCTGTCAACATTTCCCTGAAAAAGGACTCTGTTCAAAACACTGGATTTTTCACTCCCTTCAGCAAGTTCACTGTACTCTTTCCATTGTTTTTTTTTTGTTTTTTTTTAATACAAGTCTTGCTTACATAGATCAACACCAGTCTCTTAGGGGTCTGTTTAATCATGTGTGTGTGTGTACTTATTTATTTATTGTGAAGTAAATTTCCTTGGTGAGACATTGAATTATTTAATTAAACATTTTAGGATTTAAATTTCTTTGCAATCTAATATTTTTTTGTTCATTCGTTCATGTAATTTAATTATTTCGTTCAAGTTAATTCTTTTGAGGCCATTACATCCCCTTTATATTTTTCTTTAGATTCACTTTCTATCTCTCTAGATTTTAGCATAACTGACACAACTATAAAAATAATTGAAACATAAAGTCATTATCATCCCCTTGCCAATCACCACCACCCTTCTCTCTCTATGTATCTCATAATTGTTGTTTTAGCCTATAAAAATTTCTTAAGCATTAATTCTCAAATATTAATAAATTGACTGTGTCATTTGTACTGGTCATTGCTCTGATGAACTTTCTGGTCTAGTAAGCCTCTGTCAAAATCTTGAAACATCTCACTTGCTTCAGATGTATCATTTCTCTGTTGTGCTTCCCCTCAGTCATAAGTCTTTTTATTCAGGTAGCTTCTTTCCTCATAATATTTCTCCGGAACTCATTATCATTGTATTGTATTTTTTTGGCCTATGATAGTCATTTCATAAGCTTTCTGTTGACAGTTTTTGAATTTGTAGGACCCCACTCCGTTCCTTCTTTGTAGTCCCTTATACTACAGTGGCCTCAAACCTTGAGACAAAATCATTAGAGGAAAAAAAAAAGACCTAAAATATTCTTTGGTTCATGACAAAAGACACCATTTTTTTTTTCAATAGATTTATTCTATTTTCTTTTAACCATACATACTTTGGTCTTGTAGTCAAAATAACTAAGGATATGGTGCTTGATCTTCTTGCCTAGGACCTAACATTGACCACCTATTATCCCATACAAATTGTACAGAAGTTCTATAGGAGGTAACTGAATTAACAGAATTAAGATTCAAAATCATGTCAATAATATTTATATTTCTCACTGGATATTTTACTAATGATCTACCGTCTTATAGAAATTGGGTGAAACACAATCCATATATTTTTTTGTTAAACATTTTGATACCAAACCACCTGAGATTGCCTCTGATTATATGACAGAAACTTCATAATTTGAAGTGAACTAAATTAAAACTGTTGAAATTTCATAAAGTTTATGCTCCAGACACTAACTGAGTTATTCTACTAAATTATTTTTGAAATTGATTGAAACAAAAGCTGTGTTTTTTTTTTAACTCTTTAGTATTTAAACTGATCATATCCAGCCCAAATATTCTACCTGTTTTATGTTCAAATCAGTCATGTCTGACCTCTCACACCCACTCTACAATGTCATGCTAACAATAAACAATCACATCATTGATATCTCGAAGCTATGAGATAATGCATGATTAATTCAAAACAATGAGAATAAATACGCATTACACTTGACAGAGTAATCTGAACGCTAAAATGTTAAACTGAAATATGATAACAAAATTTTTAAATATTTTGGAAATTATTATTCAAGTTAGAAACTAAGCAAGAAACTTGTAAAGATATTTTAATTTGTCAATTTTAACTTTATAAATAATCATTTAGTCTAATTTACAGTTCTTATTGAACATTTTAAATAAAGACTAAATGATGATCAAATTTTTCTTTTCTTTCTTTCAGACTCATAAGTCATCAACTTCTAGTCCTTCAAGTAGCACACGGTGTCAGAATCAGAACAAACCCTATTTTAAGCTGGACTGTAGCAAATCTTCTTCTACAATGCCTGAGCACACATCCTACATACGGGGATCTGTCCGTACACACATGGGCACCTCGACGGCAGATAACAATTGCAATGCTGTACAATATAACCCAAAGCACCCTCATCTTGTGGAAATGGTATCAGCGAACACTGCAGATATTTCCAGTACTTCCTCATCATCTTGTGAAGAGGATGAGAACACAGACAGTGCTGCTAAACACCCTAAATCGCGTATCGGTTTCTTAGATATGCATCTTAGCAGTCAGAACCGGGATGAAGAAAATGATGACATGTGCGAGCGTGATGAGAAACATTCTCCTTGTTATTCTCCTAACAACAATCGTAAAACAATGGTTCCACCACTGGATTTGTCCATTTTACACGAGCATATGGACAGCACTGGTGAGTTGTTGCTGTTATTGTTTATTAAATATATTCTCCACTTCTAGTATTTCAAAACAGTGTTTAATCTTTTGGTTTCATGTTTGTGTATTCATATTTGAGTATTTTAAAACTTATCAGCATATACCTAAACCATTATCATTATTCCTTTAACATCCACTTTTCTATGTTTGCATGGTTCAAATGGAATTTATTGAAGTAGATTTGCAACAGTTGGATATCCAAACTGGTCACCAAACCTCACTTGCTTCCAAGCAATATTTCCCCATGCCCAAACTTTTTGATAGAATATTAGAAATGAATGACACTGCTTGTATGTCAGTGACACTTGTTTACAATTATCTCATAATGTCAAGACAAGGAGACAAGTGTGCATGTGCATGTGCACACACACACACACACACAAACACACAATATGATGGGCTTCTTTTTCTTTGAATTTCCTCCTGCTGTAGACGACCTGCTTCAATGAATTTCATTTAACCTATGCAAGACAACAATGACAATTATTGGTTGATAATGGTGACAGCATTTTTATACTGCCATTTGTTAATGAATATTAGTTTGATAAAGGAGCAAGGGAGCATACTTCACTGTTCATGCATAGCATTATTGTAAATTTAATATATTTGAGAAGATAATGACTGAAGTACTTTCCCTTCATAGTATGTCAATATTTAAAATATTCACACTTCAGCTAATTTTTTTAGTGACTCAATATCTATTTATTTTTTATCTCACAGATCCGATTCCTTCGAAGAAAGTGCAAACTGTATCTTATCAACGTGTGAAGAAACATCTAAGCAGTGACGAAGATGATGATGATGATGACGATGATCCTGTTGTTGTCTTGTCTCCAAGAGCCAACAAATTCAAGAAAAAACCAATGTAAGTTTTTGTTTCTCTTTTTCCCCAACAACTGTGCTTGTTTCTGTTTCATTAAAGAATTTTTTTTGTAGAAATAGTGTTTCTAATTTACTGTTATAATTCTATTATGGCATGTGAGCCAGTATTATAATTATTAAGTTGATGAGCTTGCAGAATCATTAGAGCTTTGGAAATATGACTTGCAGTATTTCTTCATGCTCTGTTGCCAAGGTTGATTTTGCCTTTCATTCTTTTAGGGTCAGTAAAATAAAGTACCAGTCAAATACTGGGGCTGATGTAATCAACTTATATCCCTTCTTCTAAAAATTGCTGGCCTTGAACTAAAATTTGAAACCATTATTATTTTTTAGGCAGTGAACTGGCAGAATTGTTAGCATGCTAGGCAAAAATACTTAGTGACATTTCATGTTGTTCTGTTCTAAGTTCAAATTCCACTGAGGTCGACTTTGCCTTTCATCCTTCTGAGGTTGATAAAATAAGTACCAGTTGTGCACTGGGGTCAATTTAATCAACCCCCCCCCCCACTGAACTTGCTGATCATGTGCCAAAATTTGAAACTATTATTATTATTATTATTATTATTATTATTATTATTATTATTATTTAGGCAGTGAACTGGCAGAATCATTACTGTGCTGGACAAAATGCTTAGCACCATTTCTTCTGGCTCTGTGTTCTAATTTCAGATCATCCTTTTGGGGTCAATAAAACAAGTACCAGCTGAGCATTGGGGTTAATATAATCAACTTGCCCCTTCCATTCAGAATTGCTGGCCTTGTGCCAAAAATTAGAATTATTGTTGTTACTAGTACTACTGCTGCTGCTGCTGCTGCTAATAATAATAATAATAATAATAATAATAATAATAATAATAAGACGGCAAGCTGGACAAAATACTTAGCAGCATTTTTCCATTTTTATGTTCTGAGTTCAAATTCTGCCAAGGTCAACTTTGCCTTTCATCCTTTCGGGGACGAAAAAATAAGTACCAGTTGAGCACTGGGGTATGTGTAACTGACTTGCTCCCTCCCACAAACTTGCTGGCCTTGTGCCAAAATTTAAAACCATTATCATTATTATTATCGTTATTATTGTTGTTGTGGTGGATTGGCAAACTTGTTAGAACATTACAGTATCTAGTTTCAGTTATTTATATTCTGAGTTCAAATCCTGCCATGTTGCTGTAATAAAATCGAAGTACCAGTCAAGAAATGGGGATGATATAATTGACTAAACCTTTTCCCTGAAAACTTTTGGCCCTGAAACTATATCAGAAGTAATCATTATTAAGGCAGCAAGCTGGCAGACTCGTTAACATCTCGGGCAAAATGCTTAGCTGCATTTCATCCATCTTTACATTCTGCCAAAGTCGAATTTACCTTTCATCCTTTCGAGGTTGATAAATTAAGTACTAGTGAAACACTAGGGTCAATGTAATCGACTACTCCCCTCCCCACCACTAAATTTCAGGCCTTGTGCCTTTAGTAGAAAGGATTATTATTATTGAGTTCAAATACTGTTGGCATCTACTTTGCTTTTTATCACTTTCAAAATCAATAAACAATCAATAAAATAAAGTACCAATCAAGTACTGGAATCAAATTAATTGGTTAACTCCCATCCCATAAAATTGCTGGCCTTGTGCCTAATTGAGAAATAATTATTATTAATGTATTCATTATTGTCATCGTCACTGACTCCCTCTGGATCCTTGCTACTCTCATCTATTTTCTGTCTCTCATGCTCCCTTCCTCTCCACATCTTTCATCTTACACTTGTACTTGCCTTCATAATGTGGGATAACCCTGGACTCCTTCAATACAACCCCACCTCATCACTCTTACTACTCCAACATTAATCCCTTCCCTTTCCCCTGTTCCTTCAGTAACCCCACCCCCACTACCATGAGTAACTATTTTGTTATTCTCTCCTTATTATAAGTTGACCCCTCTCATTATATTTCACCTTCTTTTATCACCTAAAATCTTCACTCACTCTCTCCCATCAAGTTCTTTAATCTTGCAAGTTGCAAGGCAACCTCACAAGTGCTGGTGCCATGCAAAAAAAGCACCTGGTACACTGTGTAAAATGGTTGGCATTAAGAAGAGCATCCCGCCATAGTAGCCTTACCAAAACAGGTAGTGTAACATGATGCAGTACCTCAATTCATTTGATCATATTGGATCATCCAACTCCTGTCAGCATGGAGGAGCAGATATTAGATAATGATGATATAATGGGCCAGATCTGTTACACACAACGATTGGTTGAGTTGCTTACAGCTGACCTCTTTCTCATAATTAGCATTATCGTTTCCCTACTACTCTACACTATTACAAATGTGTGGCTTTCATTTGTTTTATTAGGCTTCTGAGTAGCCAAGTTCTGATTACCTTCGGTAATTAATTGTTATAAGTTTTGCATTGTCCTGTTCATTAAATCTGGTTATTAAAAAAAAGAACAAGTAAGATGTTTTTCATGTATGTAATTTTTGTCGCACCTTTTCCCTTTATTCCATTCTTTCCTACTGAAGACGTGTAGCATCGTAGTTAGGGTCTTGCACTTACAGTCACAAGATTGTAGTTTTGATTCTTGGACCGAGCTGTTCTTGAGCAAAACATTTCATTTCACATTGCACCAGTTCACTCAGTTATAATTAATGACCTGTAGGGACACTGTATCTCATTATGCAGCTGTAATATACTACAAGGTATATTGAATGTTTTTATAAGCCAATACTGGGTTGGAACATAGAACACAGTACTGACTTATAAAAACGTTTGATATACTTTGTAGTATCTCCTTCTTGTTGTTTACATCAGGTGTCTTACATACAAAATGTCATAATAAAATTCTATAGAAAATCTGTAGAGATGACCTTAACAAGTGAAACTCAGCTATAAATGAATAACCCTGTTATGGACTGACAGAGTGAATGTTGTCACTTATGCACCATTGAAACTGGGGAAGCCAGCCTTATGATTCCTAGCACTCAAGACAGTAATGATGATGATGATGATTTCTTCCCCACTCCATTTTTCCTTTTCCTAACCAAATAATCCATTTTCCAAATGACTTTGCATACATCAGGATATTTCAGGTAGTTATTTTATCTAATGGTGATCTAAATTGATAAGGCTTGCATACAGTAAAATGTTACCATTAAATAGTGAAACACTTTAAACGTAAAATATTTTAGCACTGACTTGTCAAATTAATAACGAGATGTTTATGTAATAAATTGTAATTGCAGAATGTATTGATTAAGCCAAAAATTTTGATCAATTTTTAATTTGAACATTAAATGCATCAATAATTTTACTAATTTATCAACTTAAACTTGAGTTGAGCTTTACCTAACTAAATTATAAATGTCTTATTTTACTATCAACTAAGAGCTGGATTTAATAACATTTTAAATCAACATAAACCTAAACTTAATTAAAACCTGAATTTCAGTTAAACTAATTTTTACTAATTATCACCATAATCTTGAATGTTACTGAGCTAAATTTTAAATCCATCAGTTGCTTTACTAATTAGAGATGTATTTATATCGAGAAATAGTTAACTAATTTTGAGTAATCACTATTTACATCCTCTTGAGATATTTTGATTTCTGTGGTATAGCAAAAGCAAATGTGTCTGATGCTTCTATAGTTCATACTTGAATTGACACTTTCTTTGTTTGAATAGTTTCTGTCAAGGCACAATTGATCAGATCTATATTGTTTATATTGCAAATATCATATTGAGCACTCACTCTGCAGCTACTAATGATACAATCATTAAGATAATTGCCATTTCATTATATCTTAGTATGCTGTGTTTAGTTGAACTTGGATTTAATACAATTGAGTCAATACTACTTTGTAAAGTAGCATGGCCTTTGCCAGTAAGACATCCGAGCGAGATCGTTGCCAGTGCCCCTGGACTGGCTCTTGTGCAGGTGGCATGTAAAATACACCATTTTGAGCGTGGCCGTTGCCAGTACTCGCCTGACTGGCCCGCGTGCCGGTGGCACGTAAAAGCACCCACTACACTCTCTGAGTGGTTGGCGTTAGGAAGGGTATCCAGCTGTAGAAACTCTGCCAAATCAGATTGGAGCCTGGTGTCGCCTCCTGGTCCACCAGTCCTCAGTCAAATCGTCCAACCCATGCTAGCATGGAAAGCGGACGTTAAACGACGACGATGATGATGATGATGATGATATATATATATATATATATATATATATATATATATATAATAGTAGCTTCATGAGCTCTCATCAATGTGGGATTCAATACTTGTCTTGACACAACCAAAATTTTGCCATAAATTTGTAGCTTTGTTTCCTTGTTTTCTGTTGTTATATAAAATCAGTAAGTTATTGGAAGTAAACTTTCTTACTTTACACACACACCACCACCACCACCACCACCACCACCACCATTATCATCATGACTGAATCTACTTAAACTTTATTCTGTTTACTTCTGATGATGTGCCTTTATGCCTGAAATATATAAATGTTATTTAACTTTCCCCATTTTGCGCTGTTAGAAGTTCTTTGTCTTCACTATTTGTTGTTTGACACATGCACAGACTTGGTTGTGTGGTCAAAAAGTTTCCTTCCCATCCACATGGTTTCAGGTCCAGTCCCATTGCATTTTACCTTGGAGCAGTGTCTTCTAAGCCATAGCCTTGTGAATGGATTGAAACTAGAAGCAGCCAGTTATGTGTATGTGTTTTGACATTGGTGGTTGTAAACAAGCACCACTGTCATACAAGTGGTGATGTGCATTTCCAGTCTTTCATGTAAAGACCTGTCTGACAATGGGGGAAATATTACCTTACTTGGAAACAGATGAGTGCTGGTGACAGGAAAGACGCCCAGCTATAGAAAATTTGCCACATAAAATTCTGTCTGACTCATGCAAGCATGGAAAATGGATATTAAAACAATGTTGATGATAATAATGTTTCACATAACAAAGCATTGAGCTAGAGATGGTGAATGGTGAATATGCATTCCCCTGTCAGCAAAACTGTCTGCTAGTTCTGCATTTTTGAAGATGAGTAGAATGAATATTCCCTTATTTGCAAAATGAGTAAGGGTTACCTACAGAGATGACATCTGGCTGTAAAAGCAATACCTCAGTAATATGTACCCATCTGACCCATGCTAACATAGAAAACAAGATGTAAAAATGAATGGAAAAGCAGACATATATGAACATCTGCACTCTCTCACACATGCAAATGCACACATATACATGCAGTCACATGTGCACATGCATGCATGCACAAATGCACTCACACAAATGTACTCTCATACACACAAATGCACTCTCGCATGCACTCTCTCATACACACACACACACACACACACACACACACACACACACACACGCACATGCTGTTCACACATTATTTACACTTTCCAGCACTTAACCTTTTAAATGTCTTTCTCTCTACTATATAAGATTGTTCCATAGTTTTCTGTAAAACTCTTCATAGGTAGCTGAGCCTGCCTGCCTCTCTCCACCTTCTCCTCTCCTCTTTCACTTACATTTCTGTTTATCTTCCTCTTACATCTTCAGACCTATTTATTTATGGCTGTATCAGAAAACATTTTGTGTTTTACTTCAAAGACTAGCTGTGCACCCTGCCCAAAAGATTAGAATCCCTAGCTCCACTGCAGCCAGCATAAGAAAGCTTCTATATGAATGCTCAAACTGCCAAATATAGTAGCCAAATCTTTCCCAAATCTCACCCTGCTGTCTTTAAGAATGAAAGATCACATGTCACCATCACCATAGATATCATTGTTGTCATTTTCCTAGATACACCTTAAAAGACAGGGTGGTCTTGGTTGGGAGACTTTTGATTATAAGTCTGCTCAGTCACAGTTGACTTGGCTAGTTAGTGATGACAGTTTGCCAACACATTATCATTAATAATAAATCTAATATCAAAGTTGTTCTCTCAGTCACTGAAGCTTTCAGTAGATGTCTAATGTTTGTTTCTGTTTTGTATTGATTTTTAATTCTTTCTTTTTTTTTTTAATGGAAGCACAAAGCAAGATTTTGTTTCATTTTTTTCTTAGTCAAAATTTGGACATTTGTCTTTTATTGGAGTTTTATTGCTAAATTCTCTTCCTAGTGTAGTAGAAGTAATAGTTAATTATCAGCATTCTTCTAATTGATTACTCTTAGATGAGGACACATTTTGCATTTAAATATAGTATTAAGTGAAGCTGTACTTTTGTTTATTCAACATTGTCATGAATGTATGCGTGTGCACGCACACACTCTTGCACACTTGAGGCTCAAGCATTTTATTAAAAAGTAATGAGGTGTAAGTTGGAATTTTCAAAACATGAATTTTATATTATTTTCTTCTTTTGTTGTAATTGAAATTTTTATTTGTGACAAAAAACAGGAAAGAAAAAAATTTTTGAATGAAACTTAAGTTATTTAATTATCTAATTTTCACTTGAAAATGCCATTAAAAAGAAAAATAAATTGGTCATTACATCCACCACTATCGTTGCTACTGTTGTCATCACCATCAGTAGCATCATGCCTATCTTCTTCATAGATATCATTGTTGTCGACGTTGTTGCTATAAATCCTTATTATGATGGTTATCACTATCAACTTGCTGTCACTGCCATCATCATCATCATCACTAAATGCACTATTATTATCATTATCTTCATTTTATTTTTTATCTGTCATCATATCATTTTTGTGTGAGGTGACATGGGGCCAGGAGTTTTTATTTAATAAATAATTGTGGCCCTTCTCCACCTATTGTTGAACTTTTATTCTTTTATAGCTGCTCACTAATGTATTTTATTTACAAATAAAAAAAAAGCTCCTTACATCATCTTTAATGGCCAGCTACCTTCTTTTTTAGGGTGCTGGTATTGAATTTACCATTTAAATTTGCATTGTATCTCCAGCTGGTTATCATCTTTATCTTCTCTAATCTTCACCCATCTTTATTTTTCATTGTTGATACCAAATGGTATAATGTTTTTTTTTTTCTTTCTGCTATACAGTAGACATCATATGTATGAGAGAACATTTCATGTCATCATTTGGCTTTCTTTGTTACTGTCTATAGATCACTCATACTATCACAGAAGGTGTCAAAGGCATTAAGTTCACGTTGTAGGTATTAACTCCTAACCATATAAAGGTAGCTTAACTTACATGGAATTCGTTCAAAGCAATTTTAACATTTTAACAATGAGTTCAACATAACAGAAACCTTTAACTTCTTTGTACCATATTTCTGTTGAAACACTCTTTCAATTAATGCATTTACTCGTGTATAAGCTGCACTTGTGTGTTATATTCCTTATATAGTGTTAAATCTTGGTTCAAAATTTTTTCCCTTTATAGTTTTGCTCTATGAGTAAATCACACCCCAGTTTTTTCAGTTAAAAGCAAATATAAAATAGTGTGACTTATATGTGAGTAAATATGATCATTTAAAATTTACCAAAACAACATTGTCTTTATTAACCTGGTGTTTGAAAAATTAACATAAAATTTTACTGGGAAATTTTAAGTTTAAATCACTTTGAAGTTTGTATTGTTGAACCTGGGGCAGTTTATATCATTGAACCAAAGGCAGTTTGGCATCAAAAAGATTATTAGTGCCATTAAAATATTAGATTGTGTTCCCTCTTTTTATAAACATAAGCCTACTATTGTTTGGCTTTAGAAAATGAAACTTCTTTTTCTGAATTTAGTTTGAACTCTCAGATAAGATTAATTATTTAGAAACATTCAATACACAATTTGTTTTTAGATAAATATAAAATTTAATTCAAATGAATAGACTTATTTTTGTTATTTAAACCATATTGTATAAAAATGTTTAACCTTATTATTCTGGAAACATAAGAACAGTGGAGATGGCACAGAATATTAACTGCTGGGTTGAACATGTAGTACTTAGTTTTGATAACTGCTATACCGAACATGTAGCATTTAGTTTTGATGGCAGCTGGGCCAAACATGTAGCATTTGGTTTCGATGACAGTTGGACGTAGCATTTAGTTTCAATGGCAACTGGATCAAATGTGTAGCATTTACCTTTGATGTCAATTGGGTCAACCATGTATCACTTATCTTCTATGGCAGCTGGGCCAAACATGTAGCATTTACTTTTGATGACAGCTAGACTAAACAAGTAGCATTTAGTTTTGATGGCAGTTGGATTAATAAATTTTAGCATTTTAGTTTTGATGATTCAATATTCCAAGTTAAAATTTAAGGTTTATATTTTTTCCCTTCTATCGTTCAGATTGATAAAATAAGTACCAGTAATGTACTGTGGAAATTATCCAATTGTATAACACCCTCATTTAACAGTAATTAACCCTGTATTTAGTCAAAAAAGATTTGTGTGTGTATATGTGGAAACAGTTAGGCACTATTGTTATAATCATAAAAATTAATTTTGGAATACAGAAATTAATTTTCATTAAACATTTTTTTTGTCTCAAACATTGATTTGTAAAATAATCAAACTTTAGCAATTATCTTTCACCTTATTAATTGTGATATAAATGGTTGTTTCTTTATGGCTCATGGCAAATTTTCTTGTTTTCATTTTTTTTGCAAATTTCTAAAAGGATTATACTTCATTGTTTAAAAAAAAAAAAAAGAAAATCATTAATTTTAATCTCAATATTCTAATAACTGAATTTTTTGTTGGGAAAAAATAATTTCAGTCTGTAAGTTTATTATTAGCAGAGTTGTGGTTTTGTGGTTTTGGAATGAATTTTAATGTAAATTTTCTGATAAGCTGCTTCTATATGTGATAATTATTACTTTAACCTAAATTTTCTAATTACCAAGTTGCTTGGAATAATTCCAGCTTGAAAATTCATTACTTGATATGTTGTCTGTAATCATGATTTTAACCTAAAAAATTTAATAACTGAACTGTATTGCCTGGAATTCAAATTTTTAACCTGAATAAGATGATGTTTCAAATCAAATTATTTGAAATTATAGTAGAGTTCGTTTTGCTTCTGTATCTATTAGGAAGCTTTGTATTTCTTTATTATTATTAAACAAACTGTGGATGCAGGCATACAACTGAAAAAAAATTGTTATCAATTTTTTTTTTGTTAAGACCTCAGATTGTTTCTATTAACTCTAGTTTTTTTTGTTCATTTTTGGCTGATGTTTTTTTTAAATTTGAATTTGTGATTGTGTCTGTATTGTTTTTTTCTTCTTGTTTTGTTCTTATCCTTTGTTTTGGTGTGCAGCTGGACTACTGGTAATGATGAGGCTCCCCTATCACCAAGTACTCAACGTCCAGGGTTCTGGCACAGGTGATGTCTCTACTAATACTGTTTTCTCTCAGCTATTTTTTTTTTTTTACCTTGAAGAAAACCACAGCAATCTCCTTTTTACCAAAGCATGCAGCACCCTATTTTTGGGCCAAAATATTGTTAGCTTTGCTGAAATATTTTCTACCCTGAAATACATTTCATCCTTGTTCTTCTCTCCTGATTATCTTGTTGGTGCATTTAGACAAAATTAGATGTCTTCTACATTACAGATATGCTTCAAAATATATTCCTTTTTTGACCTTCCCTTTTAATCTTGATGACAACAGTTGTTTTGATAAGCTCTTGTGATATTACTAATGTTTTTTTTATGAAAAAAAAAACCCCAACAAACTAGAACACAAGTATTAACAAAAGTAGTTGTGTTTAAGCTTTAGCACACTGCATTTTCTCTAGAATTGTTTCCTCTGCCACTAGCCTGTTACTACATGGAAGAAAACTCATATGGTGACATGATGCACATACAGTGTGCTAAAGGTTAAATAAGTAATAATAGGAATAGTGGTTTTGGGTTCAGTATCACTGTGTGGTGCCTTGGGTGCATATCTATAGCTTCAGGCTGACAAAAGCTGTATGAATGAGTTTGGTAGATGGAAGCTGAAAGAAGACCATTGTGTGTGTATGTATCTATGTGCATATGTTAGTGTGTGTTTCCTTGATATTGTGCAGCTCGTAAATAAATTTTGCCATCATGCAAGCAGTGTCATTCATTTCCAATTCTCTGTGAAAATATGTGTGGGTAAGTGGTAATATTACCTTGCTTGGAAACAGATGAGTGGCAAAAGGAAATGCATCTGCCCATAGAAAATCTGTCACAATGAGTTCTGACTGACCCATGGAAGCATAGAAAAGTGAACATTATAAAATGATGAAGATGATGATGATAATAAATCAGTCCAGTCCATGTCAGCATGAAAGCTAAACATTAAATGGTAATGATGTAGTGTATCTGACTTATTTACATCCAGAAAAAATACAATTTCCTAAGCATGGAACTGTCCACAGAATGAAATTATTTCATTAAAAGTGAATCTATGGTATAGGTGCTATAAAACCAGGATTTTGTATTTGAGTAAACAATTCTATTTAATGGTGGCAAGTTCTTCACATATGTTTGTCATACATAGTCCTTAAAAGAAAGATCGCCAATCTGGAAATGAGAATCCAGGTGTCTAATTTGACATTTGATATGAATTACATGAAAAGTACTATTGTTCATAGTATGTGTATTTTACATAGTCATGTGGGGTAGTTGCTTTCCATTGGTTAAACATTGTTGGCATGGTGGTGGTGAGACTTGCATGCTTGAGCAACTGCTAGTCATCCTCAAAAAGAATCTTATCCAGGCCTGCATACATGTGTATAGATAACATTGGCAGTCTTGCCTCTTGACTGATAACAACACCCTCACCTCTTCCAAGGTGGAAGTAGGTGTCTACTGATTACGGTCTAAAGAAAAGAGTGTTAAGTTATTGATTGTTAATTAGAACCGCAATTTATTTTGATTTACTAAATGGTAGGTTATGAAAACTATGGAATTAAGTAGATGATATTTCAGCTTCATACAAACATAAATAGATGTAGCAAAATGCATCTTTGAGAAAATGGAATCCTGTTCAAAGTAGAAATATATTCTATGACACTTTTGTATTATGATATTAAAAATATTGCCATCTTAATAATAGTTTCAATGGCCACAATGAATAGTGTAGCTTGCATGATAGTCATTGATGTAGATTGAAGAAGGTATTAGACTTTGAGTCCACTAATGTAAAATATTGTAGTTGTTTGTCTAGTATAAATATTGTAGCTGCTTGTCATACCTAGTTAGTTCAGCATCAGACCCACTAGAAGCAATTAACTTTATTTTTGTTGTGAGTAAATAGTAAAGAATCTAGACAATTTCATTTGAGTCATACTCACCAATATAATATAAGTTCAACCTCCCATTTTATATATGCGTGTTTTATCTTTGATGGTGGTGGGAAAAGCTTCAAAGATAGTTCAAAGGTAAGTGTGATGGATGAAAGATGTCCCCATACAACGAAAAGAGCAAAGGATTTGTTATAGGACCCGAGAATTATATTAATTTTTAACAGATTGCTTGTAAGCCATAGATTGGTTCGTATATCTCAGTTGGCAGTGATATTTTGCAATGGTATAATGTTGTAGATTGACCCCAGCTGACCAATGATTGGTGAGTAGATTTGGTTGATGGAAACTGAAAGAGACCTGTGTGTGTGTGTGTGTGTTTGTATTAATGTCTCCTTGTCTTGATATTGTGGGATGGTTGTAAAATGAGCATCACTGTCATACAAGTTGTGTCCATCATTTCCAATCTTCTGTGAAAACATGTTTGGCTTTGGGGAAATATTACCTTACTTGGAGACCATTGAAGGTTGGTTTTTGATAGGAAACTGAGGGATGGCAACAGGAGAAACATCCAGCTATAGAAAATCTACTCCAACAAATTGTATGATCTATGTGAGCATGGAAAAGGGGACATGAAAATAATGATTATTACACACACACACAAACACACATATTTTTATGTTATATTTCAAACATCAGATTAGTAGTTTCCAAATGGTTGAAATACACTGTCTTTGTTTCAAGTTTGAAACTGTGTCATTATTAATCTGATGTTTGGAACATAACATGAAATTTTGGCAGGGGATTTTAATTTAGATCAGTTTAAAGAAGAAATTTACAGCAATAGGATCAGAGTCGGTCTTGGGTGTTTTGGTATCAAAAGGCTTCAGCATCACTTAACAAGTGGTAAATGTTGAAAATAAGTGAAATTTAAGGCTAAAAAATATAGACAAGATTGGGAAAACTGGAAGGTTGGATGCCAAATTTTGAGATGTTTATAAACACATTTCTGAAAGGACAGAAGAAAATGCATTAGATTTATTTATTACATTTGCACAAATTGTTTTGCATACAATCAGGAAGATTTTAATTTACAAAGACACAAATTATGACTACACAACTTCAAGAAAAGAAACCAAAAAAAAAAAAAAAAGAAAGTGGATGGAATGAGAAACATAAATACTGGACCGTGTGACATTTGACCTTGTTAGTATTATTTGTAACCAACAAAATATATCTGAAGCATGGTTATTGCTATTTAATAGCATTATGTTTCATCATGTATCAATGCATACTCTTTTCTTTTATATATTCTCCCACATTATGTTATCTTCCAGATAATAATACTTGCTCTGCTGAGCCTTGCAATTCATGCTTCTGTATTTGTTCTTGGTTTTCACCTACCATTCATATTAATGAAATTATTTTCATTACCAATTGCTTATTTAATGTTAATGCTACATTGTGCTCCCTGTCTCTGTCTTTCTCTTTCTCTGTACTTTTAATTCTCTTCCACGGGGTACAAAGAACTCATAGATGAATGAATATATACGAAGGATATACAAATTTTATAATGGGCGCCAGCCTGGTTGTGAGGTTGCGAAGTTTGCTTCTCAACCATATAGTTTTGGGTTAACTCCCACTGCATGGAATCTTCAACTGTCTTCTATTAATACCCCAGATTGAGAAAAGCCTTGCAAGTGGATTTGGTTGGTGCAAATTGAAAGAAGCCTGTCATATATATATACATACTTGCGTATGTGAGGATGTGTCTCCTTGTTTTGACATTACCTGATAGTTGTAAATGAGTGTCACTGTTATACAAGCAGTATTGTTTATTTCTAATATTTTGCGCAATCACATCTGGCCAGCAGGAAATATTACCTTGCTTGGAAACAGGTGAGGGTTGGCAGCAAGAAGGGCATCTAGCCAAAGAAAATCTGTGTTGATAAACTACATCCGAGCCATGCAAGCATGGAAAAATAGATGTTAACCCTTTAGCATTCTTGTTGCTCTGTCACTCATGCATTATCTCATAGCTTTAAGATTTCAATGATATGACAGTTTATTTTTAGAATGACATTGTTGGGTAGATGTGACTGGTTGGATCTGGTTATAAATTGGAAAGAATATTTGGGCCAGATATGGTCAGTTTAAATGCTAAAGGGTTAAAATGATGATGATGATGATGATGATGACAATGATCATTATTATTTGAAGTGTGTGATTTTGCTTAATATTTAATTCATTATTGATTTGTATTTTGTCCAGCAACATTTTACCAATTTTCTGTATTACTTGCTGCCTTGCTAAAAGCTTCCCTCTATTCTTCCACTCATTCATTTTTTGCAGAATGTTTTGCTTGTTGAATTGTATGATTTCTCTGTTTGCATCATGGTTTTCTTATTTAGATATGATGATATGCACTGCTACAGAAACCTGAAATTTCTATACTTTATCTTTCAATACTAAATGATTTTTATTCAGTTCCATTTCAAACATTTTTTTCTTAATTTGAAGAACCCAAATTTAGGAGGGAAAAAAAGCAGTGCAATAATAAGTTAATTATATAGATGTCTACTCTCCACCCCCAATGAACCATTGAGTAATGCTGGTGAGATTTTGGGCAATATACACAAAGAGATATCAATAAATGATATAAATGTTATTATTTGTGGAAGGTGAGGTAGTTAGACTAGCATTTAAATTTCGTTTGATATTTCTGATTTCTGAGTTCAAATCTTGTCAAAATCACTTTTATTTTTTACTCATCCAAGAATTATAAAACCATTTGTACTCTAAAGTTATGCCATTCCCCAAACTGGGTTGCATGTATCTGAAATGTTGCAGGTAAACTTGGGTAGCAGTGATGGAAGAGGATCTGCTGTGATTAACCCTCACTGCACTGATTAAATTTTTGCTGGTGATGTAACATTCTAATCATATGCAAGTCAAGTTCTTGCAGCCTCTTTCCATTGGCCAGTAATAAAATGTGAGTACTGCATCATATGAACTGTGGAGGATTCCAGAAAGTACTTGACTATTAAAAGTGAGTTAACTCCATTCCTGTGTCTTGAGTGCATGGAACCAAGTACACTCAGTTCCCGCACATTAAGGGTTAAAGTGAAAAGGGTTGAGTGTGACCTGTTACAAACTGAGTTTAACCCTTTGTCATTCAGATTACTCTGTCAAAAGTAATACTTATTGCTCGACAATGTTTTAAATATCCTGCATTATCTTGAAGCTTTGGGATTTTGATGATGAAGTGCTTTTTAGAATGATATTGCAAGATAGGTGTGAGAGACCAGATCTGGCCTGTTTGAACATAAAACGGGTAGAACATTTCGACCAGATATGGCATGTTTAAATGCTACAGGGTTAAGTGAATTAAGAAAAGTAATTGACTAAACTGGTAAGGGCTGATGATGAAATACCTGTCACTAAAACGGAACTGAGATAGTGGTAAAGAAATAGCAAAAGAAAATTGAATCTGAGAATACCAAGTTGTATATATGAAATGAAATGATGATGACACCTATGATAATTATAATGGCAAATTGATGGTGATGATGATATCTTCTTCCTTGGCTCAAAAATCTATATAGAGAGATATCTATCAGGTCATCCCATAAGTTCTGTCTGAATTTTGAATAAAGAAAACAAGTGATCAAATATTATATTTAATTGAAATTTAATCATCAATGTACTTTCCCTGATTATCTATGACTTCCTTCCATCTATTTACAAGCTTTTTAATCCCATCAATGTAAAACTCTTTTGGTTTCAAAGCGAAAAACTCTGAAATGTCAGTTTCGACCTCTTCCTGGCATGCAAAAGTTATGTCCCCCAAATGATTCTGTAAACTATGAAACAAATGCTAGTCTGAAGGAGCAAGGTCGGGAGAATAAGGTAGATGAGGAAATTTTTCCCAGCCAAGCTCTTTGATCTTCTATGATGTGACCTTTGCAGTGTGGGGTCACGCATTGTCCTGATGAAACATCACTCCTTTTTGATTCACTAAAGCGGGTCTTTTTTTCTTCAAATCTTGGTTCAAACGCTCTAATTGCTGACAGTAGAATTGAGCATTGATTGTTGCATTAGGTGGTAGCAATTCAAAGTGAATTACTCCTTTGCAATTCCACCAGATAGAGATAAGAACCTTTTTTCCATGAAGCTCCCTTCACAGTTGTGGTTGAGCCTTTTCCCTTTTACCAAGTCACTGTTTACAGCGTTTAACATTTCGATAGAAGATCCATTTTTCGTCACCAGTCACAAGTCTATTCAAAAAGGGTGAAAT
>NC_068982.1:70101851-70107942 GCF_001194135.2 Octopus bimaculoides | reverse complement strand
CAATAGACAACTACACCCCTTCTCTTACCCTCTAACACTTTGAACTCTATACCAAACTACATTCAAAGAAGACTTCAGTGAAAAATCTCTAGACATGTTTTGACCCTAGACAAAAGATAAACTGTTTTTACTTCAAATTTTTATAGATTTTTACTGATATTTGATAAGATGACATTCATCATCAAGACTGGTAATATTTTCTTAATATAATTTTAAAAATCATTTTTATGAAATTCCTTCTTAAATTGAAATGTCTTAGATTTACTTCTGTGCTATTTCCACATCTATCTTTTATATGTAAAAATTTGATTTGTATAGATCTCTAATCTTTTTTCAACTATATATATATTCTATTTGGAGAAAGTAACTTAATCTAAAAACTAAGAATTTGTCTGCATGTAGTTTGTAGTTTTACTTTCTTAATCTGCTAATAATGTATATTGATGGAATTTTTAATCCAAAATTTCATAAACATATCCTTTAGGTTGATATTATCTGCAAGGTCTGTGCATATATGTGTATGCATATATACATGTAGCTAGCATGCATAGACCTTGTGCATGATTTTTTTTTAAAGTAAATTTTACGTTATTCTTGTTTTAAACTACATAGATAATAAAAAATACACTGAATTTGTATTTAGATAATTTCCCAAAACTTAGGTTGAGTAACGGGGGGCAATGAACATGACCATTATTGACTTCCTCAGATTGATGCAACTGATGTCCACTCAGAACATATACAAGTCATTGTGTGCCAAAAGGAAAAAAAAACATGGGAAGGGAATTGGGTGGGGGCAGGTTTGAATGCTTACAATGGAATTAATTTTCCTAAAGGCACTTAAAGACCAGGCGATGATGTTAAGTTAGGTGGTACCTGCCTACACCTCAAAGTGGTGATCTGTTGTAGCATGATGATCTCTCTCCTATTATGTTGGTGTTTTGTGGTGCATTTATATTAATGATCATTATGATAACCTAGTCCATTACTCTGCGCTGTTATTTGTTTACCCAGCTCAATTTTCAATTCTTATTTTTGCTGTCATTGCCATTTCTGCTTATTTCTCCTTTTATTTATTTTATAATGTGAAAAGGAAATATACTAAGTTAATGCTGTTTTCTAGTTTCTAATTCCAATCCTTGAACTAATATGCCTGACAACTCTACTTAACTTTTGTGCTTTCATCTGGAAATAAATGCTAAGTGAATAGATGCTAAATAAATAAATGCTAAATAAATAAATGCTAAATAAATAGATGTGAACTGAATTAATTTGTTTCTCAATTTGCTAATATTTTGAAATATGCTTTAGAATCTTTTGTTGTTTAATTATATTTTAAAAAAATATTTTTTAAATCCCACTGAAGCCAACTTTGCTTTTCATCCTTTTGAAATATGTGATAAAATACCAATCTTGGATGGTGGGTTGGGGGAACTGTTAGAAAGTCAAGCAAGATGTCTTGTGGTATTTATTTCACACACACACAAAGATATATGGGAGAATTTGCGAAAAAAACAACAGACAAGGACAGGTGGTGTAAACAACAAATGGATGTATTAGTTTAAAGCTCGGGAATAGAGAAAGTCTTTGACGTTTCGAGCTACGCTCTTCAACTGAAAGGAACACAGAAAGAAATAAGGAGAGAAACAAGGAGAAAAAAAATATAAATGTAGTGGTCAGCGATCTATCATGACGAATGCCGGACAGAAGGTTCACACCCTTTTTTTAAGTAATAAAGGAGGTTTACATAAGTGAGGATATGTAGACCTCTTATAGGGATATTTTTTTTATCTAAGATACACTGGTTTAATATATTGTATTTTGAAGAGATATTTCTTCAATGAATATATTATATGAAATATCATAAAATATCACATTTTATTATTCAGTTTGAAAATGGAGAGATCTAATGGATACAAATTAATTTATGAATTAGTTAACATCTTCACCTACAATTGTTTCATTTCGCATCCAATTTAAACTACAAAACATATATAAATATATAATTTTGCATTTCAAAATACCTTGGGAGGAAAATCATCAGGGCATGAAAAAGGACAATACAAGGTTTACATTATGATCTGTTGGATACTAAGAATATATACTAAGAATATATAATATGTATATACACACACACACACACACACACACACACACACACACACACACACACACACATGTAGATATCTATATACATATGCACACACACACACACACTCATCTCTGTGTATGTAAATACACATGCATGTGTGTGTGTATGTAAATTGCATTTCCAGTCCTGAGAGTTTTAGTTTTATGTACATTTGTGTATATTTATCTGCTTTTCTTAACAGCCATAATCATTTTGAATTAATTGTTTCAATTTTTTTTTTCCTTTTCCTTTTTTAATACTCTGTTTGCTAACTATTCCTGCAAAAATTCCTTATTCCTCATGTTCTTAAGCATAACTGCATTGTTTTGCAGGGTGGAGATATTTCATTCCAGTCCATTTGCCCTGCCTCCTCCTCTTGCTTATTTGTGTGTGTATGCACATGCACATATATAAGGGAATCTGAATTGATATGCATGTATGTTACATTAATAATAGTGTATTAGTCTTAATTACAAAGTTAAAAATAATAAGTCTTAGCAAGTTTTAACTACCATTGAGATGTAAATGGAAATTCTGCATTCTTGTATGAATCTTTGCATTCTGCTAAATGAAATAGTATGAGCTAGGCTAATGTGGTTGTATATTTTTTCAATGATTTGTAGTACTTACACTTTCAGTGGTGTTTTGTGTAGTGCAAGGCACAAAATTTGTGTTTTGTGACTTCCTCTGCCAACAGTGTGTTGTGCAAAAAAAAAAGTAAATAAAAAAATTTTAAAAACCCACACTACTGAGAAAAACTTAGATATTTTAAATGATTAAAGATTTATTTGATAAAAACCTTCATGTTCCTGTTATGTTCAAACCAAACATCTATTCTTCTTCTATCCAGCGTCTCCTCAAACACAGACATTCCACCTTCACCTCCTGTGGAGCAAGAGCAGTACCGGTAAGTTCTTGTATCATTTTTAACTTCAGACTGTGATTAAAATGTCTTCGTTAGGTTATGTAAACCTTGATTGATAGAATGAAAGGTTATAAGTTACAACATTACTATCAATACTACCTGGTAGCTAAAAAAACATCTGATAATAGTTGTCTGTCAGTGTGTTTTTTTTTTTTAAGAAATCCTTCATGGATTGATATCCTATCTACTGAGGAAACAAAGTATAATTTGTTTATATATATTTACACACACAAACGTGTGTGTGTGTGAGTGTTTGTTTATATATATATATATATATATATATATATATATATATATATATACATACATATGTACATACTTTATGTGTATATATCTATATACATACACACGTGCATAAATACACTTTATAACACACACAGACACGTACATAAACATGCTTTATAATGCATACATACATAGTTATAATAAACACTCACAGAGACACACACACACATATTCTTTCTGCTATATCATAGCAAAATGAGTAACTGGTTGTTGAAACTTAGTATACTTGTAATTATACTGTTTTCTACAAAGCTCCTATTTCAAAGCAGTGTGACTTTTATCCTCTCATCCAGGCTCATATCAATATATCGTCCAGACTCGTATCATATAGGGCAAAATATCAAATAATAAATGACATCAGAACAAGAAATATGTAATTATACTCATTAGCGTACAACTTAACCAGGCTATGAGAACTTATAGCAGCACCTATTACTAAATCTTATCTCTGTTGCTTTCTTAGTTGAAATAACTGTAAGCTAATAACTGTATTTATGTAAATTCTAATGTCAATTATTTAAAGTATTTGTCTGTGTGTGTGTATGTGTGCACAGGCATTGTTGTGTAGTTAAGGGGTTTGCTTCCCAACCATGTGGTTTCAGATTTGATCTCACTGCATGGCACCTTGGGCAAGTTGTCTTGAGTGGATTTGGTAGATAAAAACTGAAAGTAAGGGCTAGCAACAGGAAGAGCATGTGGATGTAAGAATTGTGCCTGAATAAAGTTTCATTTATTCCATACCAGCATGGAAAAAGAAATGGAAAAATTATGAGAAATTGTGTGTGTACATCTATGTACACATGTCTATGTGTAAACTGTCGCTGTCTACTGACAATAAGCTGAAACTTTGAGGACATTGTCAACCTTTCCTTTACAAATAAAAATATGATACTCTATTGAAAAGTAGTGAGTGCTTTCTTCAATTTTGTGTTAACCTTTTAGTATTCAGATTACTCTGTCAAATGTCAGGCATATTTATTCACATTGTCTTAAATTGTATATTATCTCATATCTGATATTCTGATGATGTAATTGTTAATTTTTTGAATGACATAGTTGGGCAGGTGTGAGAGGCCAGATCTGTCCAGTTTAAATACTAAGCAGATAGAATATTTGGGTCATATATGGCTGGTTTCAATGCTATGTATCTAAAATATAAATCCCGTTCTCTGTGTGTAGGTGTGTGCGTGTGTGTATGTGTAAAATATTATAATGGCCATATTTTTCAATTGATTTTCTCCAAACTAGGAGCATACGTTGCTTACGATCCAGGGGTGGTTTTTGTCTCTTAAAAATCTATCACATAATGAGTTACAGGCTCCTATTTCTGGTTAATAAGTTACAGCACCTATTTCTGGGTTATGTGGAGAAGGGAGATAACTATTTGCAAAGTAACTTTCAGAAATTGATTGTCTCCCTTACATCTATTGCTCAAAAAAATTATCACAATCTCATCTAATATATAAAATAAAGATGTGTATTTGCTTCTCACACAAAAACAGTTTCACCAATTGCTTCCATACTTCTAATGCATGAATAATTTGACCTCGGACACATTTCAGGCTCTCCATTTGATTTTTTCAAATTAAAAAGAAAAAATATTGCTTTTTATATTACACATTCACGTGTTTGAAAGTTTTTAAAAGCATTTACTTCCAGTTTTCTAGTGTCAGTGACGTCTATATCTATCTATCTATCTATATATCTTATCTATCTATACCTATCTTATTTTTCTAACTATCTAGCTCTCTCTTGCTCCCCCCCTCTCTATATCTCACTCAATCTCTATTGTTTTCACTTTCATTCTTCAAATGCTATTGCTTTCCCTTTAAGTTCAATCGCTATTGTTTTCACTGTAAGTTTTCAATTGCTATTCGCAAACAACAGCAACAATAATAAATTACTGACAGAAAGAAGTTCACAATACCTTTACCTATGTAGCCGTTGACTATGATACTGCTACACCAGTCATTGGGTATGACTCCTTCATGTATCACCTGGTTGACTATACAGGTGACTAGGCTATAGCCAACATCGCCAGATATTTTGAGCATCTCTGTGGTGATTCCTGATGGGCCGGGGGCTTTCCCTGTCTTCATACCCTTAATTGCTTTATCTACCAAGGTACTGTCAATTCGGATAGCTGGTCCCTCTGTTGGGTTGGTATTCGGCAGACTCTCTTTCTCCCATTCATTCTCTTTATTTAGCAACCTTTCATAGTAGTGTCTCCAAACCTCTCTCTTTGCAGCCTTGTTTAATGCAAGCGAACCATCATCCATGCAGACACATTTCTCTCCTATGACATCATGATTCTCTCTCACACACTGTCTTGCAACATGAAATACCTCAAGTCTTTGGTATTTCTTATCTACTTCCCCTCTGCCTAAATAAACCTGTCTCCTAGCTTCCCTTCTGGCAGTCTGATACAATTCCCTGATACCACTGTTCTTCCAGTTGTTCCAAGCCTGTTTCTTTTCCCCAATGGCCCTGTCAACAACATTGTTCCACCACCATGTTACCTTGGGTCAAGAAGGGGACTTTGCACCATCCACAGATCTGGTCAGTTGCTCTCAGCAGGTTGTCCTGTAGAAACTTCCAGTTGTCTTCCACATCATGTGAAGCTATATCCCCCTCTATTTCATCAAAAGCTTTGAGTAATACATCTCTAAATCTCTGTCCATTCACAGAATATTTAAGCTTCCAGACCCTTCTCTATGCTGGTTGTCTTCTGGGCATCCATTTAGCCCTGA
>NC_068982.1:70096431-70101751 GCF_001194135.2 Octopus bimaculoides | reverse complement strand
TATATATATATATATATATATATATATATATATGAATGATTGATGTTCAGTTATGAGGATTGAGCTGTTATATTGACTGAATTACCTGCTCCTGAACTATTGTGTAAGTGGTTGATCATTCAGAAGACATGTCCACATACCCTCTATGTAATTTTTAGTCAGAAGCAGTGTGATACATTTGTGGCAAAGCTGTACATTTTGAATTACATGTATAGACCAACTGGGGGGAGGCTGTATACTGTTCTTCTCAACCCAGTTTTTCTCACAAGGTTTCAGATGACTTGTGGCTATACAGAGTAGCATTTGCCCAAGGTGCTCTATTTTGGGATTGAAAGGGACCTCATTGTTGCATGCAAACTGCTTAGCTCTTCAGCCATATGACACTTACTACTTCTGCTACTATGTCTCTCTCTTTACACACACACACGAGTTTATCGTAACTTTATATCTAAGGTAATATAATGCAATGGAATAACTTTGTGAATCAATTTGTTTCAGAATTTTGTAGTCCCTTCTTTAACTAATGTCATAGCTTTCAATTGGTTAGGCACAGAATTAATTCATCCATGACTGAGTGATATGCCAATGCTTCTTTCAGCTCTGCGGATCAATCTAATTGCCATTGATCTCGCAATCTTGTCTCAAGATATCTCCCTATGTATTCTTTTGGATTAATATTGAGGCCTTGAGTAACTCTTTTCAGAGATTCTATTCTGAGTGTTCTTTACCATACTTATGCTACCTTACTTATATGGCATTGGAGTTACATCTTTGAAAAAGAGTCCTCTTTTCATTTTTTTTTGTTTTTGTTTTTGCAGCATTGGAATAGATAGATAATAAGCCTAAAGCCATTTCAACTATTTGACAGTATTTTGGGCCTTTTATATTATTTTCAACAAAAATTCAGCTCTGATATGTCTGTTAACTAAGTTACCCCACCTCCTCATACCATTACTTCAACTCCTCCATGTTTAACTTTGCCTTGCAATCAATCTCACCTTATTTCACTTTTGTTGTTCTCACACAGAGATCGACCTTGAATTGAAAACATTGGCTTTCATGAGACAACATTCACAAACAAAACTTGTCTTTCTTACTGTAGAATTTTGTAGCCCACTTGAATAATTTGTGGTCTTATTGGCTTTCGAAATCATTGGCTTGTTTCTTGCAACTCTTCACTCTTAATAGAATTTGCAATCTCTCTAACAGTTGCATGTTAATATTTTATCACTTCCCTTGTAACTGTCCACTTTGCTCACTCAGAAATTTTTTACAGCCTCCTTGATCTCTTTATCACTGGACAATATCCTTCGTTAATCCACCTCTTGATTATGACATTCACTGTCTGATGATTAAAAAGAATGTATGTTTGATGGTGTGTAAGTGTAAGTATTCACATACATCCACAAGTATATGCGTCAATATGAGTGTGTGTGTATATGCATATGTCTGTACATATAAATGTGTGCATGTACATATGTATGTTTCTTAGTGTTTGTGCATGTGTGTGTATAATTGCATCTATATGGTATTGTTGGTTAACTTTTGTAAAAAAACAAAATATATTTACTTATAGTGGGACTCCTTACATTTATTATTTTTATTAGAGTTTATTGAGCGTATTAAAGTCTTTGTTAAATATAAATGTGTGAGTGCATACAGATATGTATGTCTATACACATACTCATATATATAAAAACACATCATCATAATCATTAAGTGCTTGTTTTCCATGCTGGCATGGGTTGGATAGTTTGACAGGAACTGGCAAGCTGAAGAGCTGTACCAAGTTCCAGTTGTCCATTTTGGAACGGTTTCTATGGCTAGATGCTCTTCCTAATGCCAACCACTTTACAACCACTTTTTATGTGGCACCAGCGCAGGTACTTTTCACTTATTTACACATACTTTATGTCATCTGAATCATGCTATGTTTTCAAGTTGGTATTTAGGTATGTAATAATCAATATTGATCAGCTATTCAATACCAGATGTATTGAAATTCATATATATATACTCTGTGTGCACTGTTGCAGGTGTACTTTGAACAGCTATAAGTCTTTTTTTTACTTGCAACATGACAAATGTGCAATGTATGTGAGTGTGTGCATGCGCACATACATGAACTCAGAAATGTCAACCAAAATATTAATGATTTTTTTTTTCTCAATATTTACAAACCCAATAACATTTGCTTTAATGTTTCTGTTGCACTAGTGGAAAAAGAAAACAAAAGAAGGAAAATGAGGGAAAAAAAGATTCGTTTTATAATCAACCAGTGTATCATGATTTATTCATAATGTAATGTTAAGAAACATGTGATTGTATATAAGAGTCTGTACTGTTGTAGAATCTTTCCTGAATAGTATAAAAGATTGTTTCTATCAACTACAATAATATTAGTTCACAAAAGTTACTTCAATAACATCTAAAAAGTTCAGTAACGCATTATCTATTTTTTTTTTTAATTGCTTATTTTCAACATTTGGAAAGCATATGTGCTTCCATTACTCACAAGTTCTCTTCTGACCGAAACATGTTTCAACATTTAAGATATATTTTCCCCTCCTTCACTTCTTTTTTCATCCCCAATTTTTAACCCCCACCCACTCAGATGCTCACTTGTATTTCTGCTTTCTCATACTCTTTTTTTGAACCACCTGTCTTTTATTGATTAATTGATTCTTCTATATGCTTTTTAGCACCAGCCTCTTCCGTACTACATTGTCTGAAGCAGTAGTAATATTACAGCCATAATATTGCTGCTGATGCACTTTTAAAATATTCTAGCTTAGTGTGCACACACACACACACACACACAATAAATATTAAATTTCTTTATCATATTTTCCTGTTCAACTATGAATGGGACATTTTTCTTTCTTAGTAAATGAAATAATTTAAAATAAAAAAAAAAAAATTTCGTATCTTTTTTTTGTAATGTCATAGGATTCTCAAAAGAAATTTTTGTTTTGAACAATGTAACCAAATGAATGACTGGAACTAGATTTTGTGTTTCTGTTGTCTTTAGTGTTGGTTAACCCTGGTTAGTTCAGTGATTTTTATCCTTTACTAGACCAACTTCAGTATGTGGTTCTTGACTTTATTGTTTCTCTTTGTTTCTCTTTGATTTGGGTTTTAAAATGGTTGGTGTTTCCATTTTACAGATTTTAGTTTTTTCTTTCAAGTTTTGTTATTGAGATTTTGCCACAACATCGAACATGTTGAACAATTACAAAAAGAGCCATTCATTGGTTTGGTCATTATCCTCAGTAAATTAGAATGGTTTTCGTAGAAGTAAAATGATTTTTTTTTCTTTTTCCGTTTGAGTTGGAAGAATTGGGCTCTTCTCCTAGAACAAGAGAGGTTGATGTGGTTTGATCTTCAACTTGAATTTCTCTTGGTTGAGAAGAGAAAATGTAGAGAACTGTAACCTGTAGAGAAGTAAAGGAAGGGGATGATTGAGAAAGACATGGTTAAAAATGATAGAAAAAATGAGATCAAGGGGATCGGGGAGGGCAGATGTGGAGAACAGGGTAAAATGGGTGCAACAAATTCAGTTCTCTGCTTGTTTTGTCTCTTACTTTACAGTTTTTTTGTTGAAATATATGTGGTATTGATCTCTTTTGATGATGCACATTGAGCAATCATTGTTGAGATGAGATACAGCTGATTGAATTTACTGCTTTATATAATTAGGACTTATTTTCTCGGTAAATAAAACTAGAGCCAAAGAGAGTAGTGATGATCTGTGTTAGCAAAAATCAGGAAATATAATGCTCCGAGAATCTACAAGCTGTGGCCTGACAATGCAAGGGTATGATGATGATGATGATGATGAGCATCTCTTGGTGTGTTGTCTTATACAACAGGTTTTCTCATCCTCCAGTTTGCAAACAACTAGCTTATTCTTGAGTTCAATGTCAGCAGTTTCACTATATATTTTGGGACAATGTCCTTAAATCTTTTACCTCAGTTCATTTACTTGTTGGGGAAAGCGATTAAATTATCAGGGAATGTTGAGCTAAGCAACCTATTTAAGAGAACAATCACTGCTACTTAGTACCATGAGAGTAAAGCTAAGCACAGGCAGTTAAGTCTTCTGGATCTTAGAAAGCATTATGTTTATTTATTTATTGAATACATATTCATACACATCAGAATTGAAGAAAGAATATTTTTCATTGTTCTACATTGATCTTTTTTACCTGCTAACATTTGTTAGGTGTTTTCCCCAAATTTGGACATTTGATATAGCAAAATCTTTGTTCTTTTTTTTTTCACAGTTGGTTTTCCTTTTTATTAAGCTAGAGTAAAAATGATATCCGTTCTCTGTGAAACAAAGTCCAGTGGAATGTACTTTACCTAGAAAGTATCACATTGCTTGTAGCAGTCTTTAAAACCATGACCATAGGATGTGGGAGGGTGTCACTTTTTTAATCATATAGCTATTGTCAAGTATGTGGGAGTGAGACAACAAACATACATGCACACATACATCTGTTTGTGGTTGGTCTCCCCTTGGTAACCAGTATTGGTTTGTTTACACTCGCATTATTTAACAGTTTTGCAAAACAGATTGATAGCATAAGCATAAGTATTAGACTTATGAGGGCCACCCCCCCCCCCCCAAAAAAAAAGGAGAAAGTCTTGGACTCACTTTATTCGATTAAACCCTTCAGGGCAGTGTCCCAACATGGCTACAATCTAATGATTGACACAAGTAAAAAAATTTTTAAATGCTTATATTAATAACTCATAGTTTTTGTATTTTCACATCAACTTTTTGATTGCTTCGATCTATAATCACAGAATATCTTTTTCTTGGATGTATGTGCAATCCCAGACTGCATTGAAACTAGGAACTTTCATTTTTAATCCAAGATTAATAGCATTTTTAATACTCTAACTGATATACTATGTGGATAAGAATGTTATTAAGCATTCTTTTAGAAATGAAGGTTCCTAGTTTAAATGCAACCTGGGATTGTCTATGCAGCCTGGCAGGTGTAAGAAAGACCCCTTGATGATGAGAAAAGAAACTGATCAAAACAAGATGAAGCTGTCAATATTAAAAGAAAAAAAGTTTTAACTCTGATATATATCATATAACAATATATATGTTATCTCAGAATTTAGATATTTGTTGGATAACTCAGGGAATAAATTTCTTACCTGTTAAATGTTTTTATTTATCAATTATTTTTTTGTTTTTTAGAGAAAAAAGAAAATTTAAGGTGTATTCAAGGAAAAGCATTTTTAATTTAATTTAGAACCAATTTGTCCATGATCACATTCTCTTTGTTCCTTTTTTTTGTTT
>NC_068982.1:70088269-70095683 GCF_001194135.2 Octopus bimaculoides | reverse complement strand
TATATATATATATACACACACACGCACACACACGCACACGCGCACACACACACACACACACACACACACACACACATACCCCCCCACATGCACACACATGTATATATATTTATCTCTTTTCTAGCTAGCAGATATTTGTGATGCTTTATTGTGTCACATCACACATGTGTTACATTCTCAAAGTTGATCCAGTTGTCTCTGGTCGCATCTATTCCTAAGTACCTTGATGTTATTTTTTCATTTTTATAGGCACTCGAGAGCTCGAGATGCCATTTGCTACCATCCAAAGTTCATGTTAGCATTTTTGTCACTACTTTGTCTCTAATTGAACCCAGAAACCAAGGTAAATAGAGCATGGATTTTTACTTTTTTTTTTTCTTTTCTATTTTTCTTTGTTTTTTAGAGTTACTTCCAATATCTTCTTGGACATGGATATCAAATAGATATTAGACACTACTTTTTCAAGTTTTTTTTTAAATATTTTTTTCCCAATCAGATATTCATTATTATATTTTAACTTTTTTTCTATTTTATAAAAAAATATTATTTACCAATATTTATTCTTTTAAACCTATTTTAATTAGTTTTTACAAGTCATTTGTGATCATACATTTTGGTTCTGAGATATTTTTTTTTAATATTCTGTAATTCTTGTTAAAACAAAATTATTGAAATATTCTCTGCTCATAATGAATTATTTCCAAAGATGTATAAGGCATCAGATATATCCAGTCTTTCTCTGCATGTTGCTCCACTCATGTTCTGTGCATTTATTTTTTCTCCCTGTTTAGAAATTTCAGTCTGCTGTGTATTTTCTTTTTTGTTCTCCTCTCATTTTGTATTTTTAAGCCATTTTTTTTTTTGTTTTTGCTTAACTTCAGATTATTAGAGTTCCACAATATCTTATGTTATTTATATGAAGAAATTTGGGACATTATTTTTAAAATATTCAATATTATTAAGAAAAAAAAAGAATACAAAAAATTTCCTACATTTCTTTCACATTAAATATACACTATGCACTAGAAAATGCAATAAAACTGAGGACAGCTGATGTATTAAACTCTTTAACATTCAGATTGCTCTGTCAAATGTAATGCCTATTTATTCACATTGTTTTGAATTAATCATGCATTATTTCATAGCTTCAGGATTTCAATAATGTGATTATTTATTTTTAGAATGGCATGGGCTTGAGAATCTGGATTTAGCCAGTTTGAATGTACATTAGGTTGAAAATTTGGGCCAGTCACGGCCAGTTAAAATGGTAAAGGGTTAATGTTCACCCACCTACCTTTTCTTGCAATTCTTTAACATAAAATGTTGCAGTTAATTCAGACAATGAGTTCACATGTTTCTGTGTTATCTCTTGTGTCAAATTTTTAGCTTTTAATCGCACCTTGTATGGGTAACGTTAAAACAGTGAAGGAATTCATTTTTAAATTTTGATAATTTCATAAATTCTCAAGCGCTTTAAAACATAGTTTCAAAACAGGATTTTTTATGATAATGAGCAAAGAAAATTCCATATGCAGTGTGTGTGTGTGTGTGTGTATAATGAGCAAAAAATATGACATGAAAGGGACAAGTTTTAACAAATATTACATTAGTTTAATGCTTAAAAGAAGGAAAAGTATCTGGACATTTCAGAGACTAGTCCTTCATCAGAAATAAATAAATAAATAAAGCAAGAAAAATATAAAGGAGGGAAAGTGGTAGGAAAGAAAGAATATATATATAATTAAAAGTGAAAGGAAATATTTTAAAAAGGCAGTTTGAAAAAGCTCTGCAAATTTCTCAAAGCTCCAGATTCAATTAAATTATGTAATCCTTATGAATATGTGACTTATTTGTATTTTTAAATCTAATATCTATATATTTTGGTCATTATGTATTTGCCTTCAGTGTGTCTTAAAGAGACAGTCGTTGCATTATATATTTTTTTTGTGTGTATAAATTGATATAGAAAACTGATTAGATGCTTCGCTTGAATCCCAGATATGCCTTATAGTTTATAATTGTTATAGCAGAGATAACTGTTAAGTCATGTAATGCTGTGGGTCAAATTTGGTACTGGAAAGCCTCAAAGCACTTGACTGGATAGTTTACAACAGTTTTAACCTAGGAAGATGTCAGTGCCTTGCTCAAGGGCTAAAGTGAATTTTGATTAGTGTGCTTTGATTTAAAGACTCTGGTTAATTAATTTCTGAATTTTTTTATGGAACATTTTTCTTTATCTTAAAATTTAATTTATTGATGATTGAAAGACTTGATTTTGTGTGAATATATATATATTCTCACATACATGCCCTCTAACACACAGATATTCGGTTTTGTCTATTAACAACCTGAATTCCAATTGTGGCTAGGTGATTTTGCATTATGCCTCTTTGCATAATACCAGTCAAGTATTTTGGTTGATACATACACCCTATATCTTTAGAATCTATCCTCCAGTATGGGCACAACCTAATGATCTAACCAAAGAACAAAAAATATATACTTAAAGACAGACTTTTTTATAAATATATTTTACTTCTTTAATGATTGTTTTTATCCATAAAACCATAAAAAAAAGACACATTAAATACATATATATGACATACATACACATGTACACAAACATGCGCACGTGCATACACACACACACACAGTGCTGATCATATATTGGTAGAAGTATATGCTTATGAATAAAATAAATTTTTTTTTTAGATATTTTTCATGTTCAATCTGAAAGACAATATTAGTAATTTGAAATTATTTACCCTTTGTTTAAATGAACTATTGATTTGTAAACCAGTGAATGAAAATAGCAATGAAAAAAAATATGACAGGGAACCTTTTATTAACAATATGTGAAAAAGAAACAATGTATTTTTACATTCCAATTTTGATGGTGGTGATTTAAATGATTTGTTTTAAATATCAAATGAATTTAATTATAAGAATGCTTAATTATTTGCATATATACACAAGTTCATTATATACTCATTTATTCAGATTTGCATATGCTTAAACAAATTACAAATTCATTTAAAATTTATCTATATGTTGGTATATTTTACTACTGTCTTGGATAACAACACCCTACAAATCTTGGGCAAATTTGGAATATTAGTTGCAAAAATGCAGTATTACTGCCTTCTTTTCAAGAATAAGCATTTAATGTACATGCCTATTTAACTCCTTTGTTACCATATTTCCGTTGAAATATAAGGGCCTTTGTTTCATTTAATTTTAAAAATGATGAAGAATTTAGTAAAATAATGCTGTTATTATTAAACTGGTGTTCGGAACAAATGAACATGAAATTTTGATGGGAAGTTTCTATTCAGATCACTTCAAAACAGAATGCTTATATATCATATAACTAGGGGCTGTCATGGGTGGGTTGGTATGAAAAGAATTAATTCCTTTTTTTTTTATTACACAAACATAGTTATCCCAATATATTTGCAACTTTGCATGTATTTTCAAAACAGTTTTTAAAGAGTAATTATATAAATATTCTTTCATTATTTTTCTATGAATTCTTCCCCACTCATTCTAATACAGCTGTATTCCCACAACTCCTCCTGCTCTTTTGATCAAATTCAGAGACTGACTTATTTCATATTTATAACCTGTGCTAGATATATTTTTTTGTAATCTTTCATTGTGTTGGAAATTTTATTCTTCTGCTTTTTAGTTTTGCTACAAGCAACAAGATCCGCCCCCCCCCCCCACTGATGTTGGTGATGAGGAAATATTTTGCAGTCCTCTTATTTAAAAGCATCATTATTTTTTGTCTTTTACCAAATGAATTATAATTAAAACATTTTTTATTGTTTTTGTTTTTTAAAGAAAAATATATTTATAAAGTTTCAAAATAGATTTGAAAAACTCCAATACTGTATTAAAAAAATAGAAAGAAGTGAACATAAAATAATTCCCTGTTTTTATTATAGACAATGTTTTGTTTAAAAAAAAAAGTATTTTCTTTTCTCAATGGTTTTTTTATGCATTTTTCTTATGTGTCATTTTTAATGAACTCCAAAATAATTTCTACTTAATAATAGCTGATATAAATGTTGGTTGGTTGCTTGGTAGATTCTTCGTCACTCTTCACATCATATAGAGAGGAGGAGAGAGAGGTTAAAATAGAAATAAGGAGTTAATTTAAGAGATACAAGATGAATGTTTTGTGGTTTTCTAAAAAATACGCATTTTTTAATGAAATTTTCTAAGGGTAGGTTTTCAACGACAGATTTATGTTGATAAAATTTGCAAAGAAGTAACACTTTTATTGCAATTATGCAAATGAGATATTTGTTTTAATTTTATTTTAAAGTAATATTTTTCTTTTGAAAATTAATATTAGTCTCATCTCATTCTTTCTCCCTTTCCTAATCAGCTATTCATGTACCCCCTCTGCAGCAAAACATGCATTTCAGTCCATCCCTCTCTATATCTAACTCAAAGCAACTTCCCTCAATACTGCACTACTACTCAGTTGAGTAGTATTGTCTTGTGAGTCACTTAGTGACATCACTAGTGTTTGTGTCACATAAAGTACCCAGTATACTCTGTAAATTGGTTGGCATTAGAAAAGGCATCTGGCTGGAGAAACCTTGCCAAAGCAAACACTAGAGACCAATAGGTTAGTCAGATACTGTTGATCAGTCCAACTCTTGCCAGCATGGAACACATTCATTAAATGATGTTGATAATGATTTCATTGTTTTGTATAGGCATCAAGGAAAGAAATTTGATAAAAGTTGAATTATAATTGTTATATGTATATCAAATTTCCTGATATTGCCCAATGGCAGTAAATGTATACTTCCAGAATCACCCATCATGTGATGACTAACACTCTAGTTTTAAGAGGAGCACTTCAAAGAAATGTAAAATATTAAGAGTTTTGTATAGAATGCAAGAATCTAAAAAAGACTTTGCTCTGAATATGATCAAATATAATTACTATTTAAGGATTTATAGGTTTTATAGATTGATTGGGTATGGAGTTATTTGGATTATTCAGTAAATTACAGATCCAGGTATGGCTGTGAAATTAGAGTTCACTTTACAACCATGTGCTTTTGGATTTACTCCCACTGTGTTGAACCCTGGGCTGGGTTAATTAATACCTTGTTGGTGAATTTGATAGGTGAAAACTGTGTGGAAACTAACCATATATATATATAACTCAGACTTCATTGGTTTATGGTCTCTGCTCAATGTGTTCAGTCATCTTGCGTGAAAATGAAAATCTGAGCATGCACTACCCATCTGTATTCTAGGATGTAATAGCCAGGAACTGATGTGGCCTACTGGTGTGAAAATTTTCACACATGTGCCCTCACAACATTAGTTTTTGCCTGAAAAAATGAAGTCAGATACTTTTTTGAATGCACCTTATATATATATATATATATATATATATTAAAATCAATATTACATGAAGGAAGGTTTGTTTTTGTAATCATCCTTAGTTTCTAAAGTTAGGTTGTTTGGTGAAGTGGAAGCTGGCTTATTGTGTGATAAAAATCTATATTTGCATTGATACTTGTATTGGCCTTCATATCCTACCAAACATAAATACTAAACCCAATGTATATTGGTAGAAATGCTGAAACATTGATGGAATTAATGAATATTTGTATATGAACCAATGTCAATACATGTAACCTAATTTGCTATAGCCTTAACAAGCTAGCATGGTTACAGTAACTAAAATGATGATGTTTTTGTCAGAGCACTAAGTAGTTTATGCTAATAATATGGGTACATGGCTAATAAAACTAAACCATGTTTCTGTTATACAAATAGTCTGTAAATGGATACTGGTGTAGCAGTAACAGTTAGTACACATGCACACCTTTATCAACATCATTACCACCCCTACCATCATCATGCTCATCATCATCATATGTCCACTTTTCATGTTTGCATGGATCAGATGAATTTGTTGAGTCAGATTTTCTATGGCCAGATGCCATTCCTATTGCCAACTCCCACCTGTTTCTAAGTAAGGTAATATTTCCCCAAGGCCAGACATGTTTCTACAGGGGGTTGGAAATGCTATTTGTAAACAGTAACACTTGTTTACAACTATCATGTCCTCTCAAGACAAGGAAACAGTAACAAATATGCACACATACACATACATTCATGTATGTGTGCGTGTGTGTGTGTGTTTAGGGCTTCTTTCAGTTTTTGTCTACCAAATCCGCTCACACAGTTTGGTTGGCCCAGGTCTATTGTAGAAAGCATTTATCCAAGGTGCCACACAATGGGACTGAACTTATAACCAATGTGAATGGGAAGCAAATTTCTTAAACCAGCCAGCCATGCTTGCATCTATTATTCATATATCTACACCCATATTACAAACTTATTTTAGAAAATTAAAATTTGATTTCACTTAAAGCTTAATGGTATGCATTACGATGTGTACAGACACTCTATAGGCTTTATGTCCAGGTTGTATCTTACACATTATGCTTTTAATTTTGTTAGGGATCATACTTTACATTAGCATAGTGTGATTTGCTCTGTGAAGTGTGATGGACAGACAAGAGGATAAATCAGATTTTAGAAGCAAACTTATTTGTTTGACTGTAGTCTAATTACGTCTATTCCATGCTTATTGTGAACATAGTATTTCAAAGCAGACAATTTGTATTTGAAACTTTATGATTTTTAATTTTTTGTTATCTTGCTTCTAAAGAAATTTGCCTGCTGCTCTAAGTGAGGCTTTTCTGTTTTAATAGTTCTCTGTTCTATTTAAAGGATTTTTGTTTCTGTTTTGAGCACATTCTATATTTGATATGATTTATGATTACTGATTTGAATACCATATAAAACAATTTGAACAACTTCTACAAGAGATTTTGGTCATGGGAAATAAAGCTTTATTTGTGTCCTTTTTTTAAAGTTAGCATCATTATCTTAGACAATGACATTTCAACTATATGGTTGGCTTGGTGACATGATCCTTTTTTGTATTTCTCTAATTTATAAAGAGATCCTAGTTCTCTATCTCGAGAGGAGAACAAGGGGCAATGCAAGCACATGCACACACATTGCATACTTAATGTATAGACACACTAGGGCCGCAAGCTGGCAGAATTGTTAGCACGCTAGGCAAAATGCTTCGCAGTATTTCGTCTGCCGTTCTGAGTTCAAATTCCACCAAGGTCAGCTTTGCCTTTTATCCTTTCGAGGTTGGTAAATTAAATACCAGTTGCATACTAGAGTTGATCTAATCGACTGGCCCCCCTCCCCCAGAATTTCAGGCCTTGTGCCTTGAGTAGAAAAGAATATATAGACACACTGTATAGTCAATTTATATATTTTGACACATCTGCACACGATCACATAGACCTGTGTACACACACACACACACACACACACACACACACTCTTTCTC
>NC_068982.1:70082706-70088259 GCF_001194135.2 Octopus bimaculoides | reverse complement strand
TCTCTCTCTCCCTCTCTCTCTCTCCCTCTCTCTCTCTCTCTCTCTCTCTCTCTCTCTCTCACACACACACGTTGTACTGGTACAAGTACAGACACTTAGATTAAATCTATTGTCAAGTATGATTTATTGTCAGAACTGAGATCTTTTGTTCAAAGAAGAGTTTAACCCATTTTTTATATTTTTATTATTATTATTATTACTCTGTCTTAATTGATCTTCTTGATTATCTGGGACTGTGTCAGTCTGACATATTTCTTCTTTACAGGTTCAATGAAGCTTGCATGTATTGTCACCTACAATAGCTGCTCTATTTTAAACAGTCTCATACGTCGTCTCCTTCAGTTGTACCTGTCTTCAGTCATATCCACTGCTAATCTTCCATTGAGACATTATCTTGTGTGAGCCCCTAATATTTCTTTTGGTTTAACCAAGTTAGAAATTTAAAAGAAAGATTAAAAGTACTTTTTGTTTTTATTAGTTCACTTCTGTTTAAATTTCGACTAGAAGTGTTAAGTGTCTACTTAAATGGGTATTGTGTGCACACATGAAATATGACTATTTTTGCTCTGGATTGTTGGACTTCATTACCCCTTATTGTAATGAAAAATATTAATCTCTTAATTTCTTGACTTTTAACAAATATATAATAAGATCTCTTGCAGAAAATATAAAATATTTGTTTCACTCTGCTTACTCTCCATTCATAGATGCCGTTATTTATATAGTAGACTCTGTGTGTAAGGTTAACTGTAAGAAATAATAATGAATGCTCTATGATTCTTCTCATTGACTCTTTATTTTGTGTTTGCTAAAATTAACATAATTAATTCTTTAATTCCTTGTTTATATATATAAAATGAAAACAAACTCCATATTCCTTTGTTAAAATCTAACGACTTATCTTGCCTATCAGCTCTCTGCTAGTTTTCCAGTTGGTCTTTATTTTTGAAACTAATGAGAACTGGTTCTAACATGAATGGAGAAGATAAAATATGAAGTGACAAAATTGTTCAGAACTTTTTTTTTTTCAAGTTTTTATTTTCTAAAACAATTGTATTTTTCAGTCTTTATTTTCTCATGATTTTCTTTTCCCTCCAGAAATGTGGCAGTTGAAGATGAATACACTACAAGATTAAAGCAACTGACTAAGAAGATTCAGTGTAAGTTCTATTTAGTTGTAACTTGGGAAGGTCATCTATATAATAATCTGCTTGTTTGTTCATATGTTATACTTTAGTTAGAGGTGGAGTAAAGGTGAGAGAGAGAGGGAAGGAATGTGAGTAGAGAAGAAAGAAGTGAGGAAGAAGCAGAAAAAGATGTATAATAAGGCCAAATGTGTCATGTGGTTAGTTGAAGGGAGAGGTTAAGAGTGAGAGAAAAAGATGGTGAAAGAATAGAGGGAGAGAGGTGTTAACGTATTGTAGGGTGGGGAGAGAAAAATAAAGATTAAGAGATATGTTTAGGATACAATATTTAGCAGAGTGTGATGTTCTGGTGGTGAGGTTGAAGAAAGGCTGATTGAGAGAGATGGACAGAGGAGGCAATTATGTTGAGAGAGGGAGAGAGAGAGAGAGGCAGAAACAGGTAGGGTTTGTATTATCAGAGTAGAGATACATTGACAGCAAGAAAAAGTAGATAAAAACAAACAGCTGAACTGAAATTAAATGAGCTTTGTTACTGAAAACTATAGTGATGATGATGATGGCAGTGGTGGTGTATTGATACTGAAAAGTGTTTTTTTTTTTTGTTTATCAAACTAAATCTATGAAATTATTCTTCTACATCTTTGTTCACACTTTACGCTTTAGTTTGTTAGGAGGAGGTGGAGGGAAAGAAATGAAGAGGGAATATGAGAGTGAGTGAGAGAGCAGATGGCCAGCCAGTGCATTATGCTGTCACTCATGTGGTTAGTGGAAGTGAGAGGTGAAGAGAAAGGGAAATGTTAAAGACATGAAGAAGGGAATTACATGATTAAAAACTTTGTTGAAGAGGTAGAGAGAAATATAAAGTGCTTAACTGAGGTAAATTTTAAAATCATATAATATATTATTGTGACTGGAAGTGAAATACTTAGCAAAATAAAAATCATCCTTTCTTTCTTAAATAGCTTCTCTTAACCTTTTTTAATTCTGTAGAATTTCCACAGGTCCCACTAGTTATGTCAATGAAAAGCACACACACACATTGATTCAATTTCATTTTTTTTATTATCATTCATCAGTTGATTAGCTATGTGGCCAACCAGCTAACTAATTGATTACTTGATTGATCATTTGGTTAATCAATTAATCAGTTGTGTTTGCTGAAGTCATTTCTTTGTCATTTACAACCTCTTCATTGATATGTCTTCTCTCTACTCTAAACTATCTTGGGATGGCAGTCATAGCATGGCAGACTCATTCTAGCTATTCAATGACACACAGAAACCATTAACTTCATTTAGTTCTTTGTTACTTGGTATGAACATTTTTGCATGTGAAGGGAGGTCAATAAGAGTTACCTGGCTTCAGTGGAAAGCAGCTGCATATTGGTTGACCATGTATTTTAGAAAGCCTTCATAGTGCAAGCATGGCCCTGGCTATTTGAGGGATTTGTTTTGCAGTTATATGCGATTTGGTTTGGACTCACTGCATGGCACTTTGCATGAATAAGTGTCTTCTATAACCATGAACCTACCAATGAGAGAATTTGGTTGGCAGAAACTACAGGAAACACATTGAATATATACACAGTACATGTGGGTGTCACTGCTTGAGTGAAGCTTTTTTTCTGATGTTAACATCTCTGTTGACATGACCAGTTACTCGGTCCTTTTGAAGACATGCAGAATAGAGAAATCCCTTACTTGAAAAACAAGTAAGTGTTGGCACCAGGAAGAGCATCCAACCATAAAATCATACCTCAAATAACTCTCTTTTAAAATCCATGTAAGCATGGAAAAACAGATGTTAAACAAAACAATGATTCTCAAAATTTTGTAGCATTATCATAGGAATCTTGAAGCTGAGCTATTATTGAACCATTAAAATTGTCAAATTTGGCCATTGAATTATATTGAATATTATTTGTACTAAGATATTTATTATTTTTTTGTTTTCTTTTCTCCCTTGCTGGGTCTACTTGTTTCTTCAGATTTATAAGAAATACTTGGTTAAAAACTGAAATCTTTCTGAATTTATCTCAGCTGAGAATCTTTAAAAAAGATTTTCTTAACAATTTTTAAAAACTTTTGTGGAAATGCCAGAAAGCAAAGCATCTTCTGACTTAACTGTTTAAGCTATTTTATATTAACAGGAATTGGTAAAGTTGTTTGAGTATCAGAGTAAATGCCTTGCAGTATTTGTTTCAGTTCTACTTTTCTGAGTTGAAATCCTGCTGAAGTCAACTCTGCATTTTTGGAGTCAATAAAATTAAGAGCTTATCAAGTACTAATCCCACCCCACTATAAAAAAAACAAAAAAAGAGTGTATTGCCTTGCTGGTATGTTAGAAATTATTATATGCTATTTTAGTGTGCAAGTTGAAACTGTTCTATTTCTTTTCACTCCACAGTGCAGAGAGCTCACTTGAATTTTAGGCTGACCTTGATCTTTTTCTGTGTTATTTTCTATAAATACTTTTTACAAAACATTTAAACAGTCAGAATTGTTCTAGAAAATTTTCAGTCAATTTAGCATCAATTTAAGAAAGAAATGCATTTCTCTTTTGCTTCTCACTGCTATACTGTCTTTTTTGCTGAGGATAAAATCTTTCAGCAATTTTGGTAATCCAATGTTTGTGTGTGTGAGAGGGAGGATGAATAAATATCCAAATAATCTTGAAATATATTATTTTTTAATGTTACTAGCTCTGAGGAAAAAGATAAAGTTATTTGAAGAAAACTTTGAGCGAGAACATGGATACCGAGTAAGTCAAACCCATTTTTATTTTTGAAAATAAATAGATAAAAAAAATTATAAATAGGAATTTTATGTGTTTATGTGTATGTTTGTGTCTTCTTGTCTTGACATTGCATGACAGTTGTAAATGAGTGTCACTGTCATACAAGCAGTGTTGTTCATTTCTAACATTCTGCAAGAACATGTGTAGCCATGAAGAATATTATCTTGCTTGGAAACAGATGAGTGATGATTAAAGGGCATTAAACCATAGAAAAATCTGCCTCAATAAATTCCACCCCACTAGTGCAAGCATGGAAAAGTTGACATTAAATTGATGATGATGAAAGTGGTCAAGTTCCTACAGGACTAATATTGGTTAGTATCGTCTATGGATGCTGTGATTTTATTGTTTTGATCCTTCTTCAGACTTAGGAGAACGAATGGTTATATACCATTGATAAAACGAGATGGCACCTTAGGCACCAAACTGTATGATGTAGCTGTTGAAAGACTCAAGCACTGAGCTTTGAAACAACCAGAGCTGAATAATATTAATAATAATAATAATAATAATATCGAAAAATACCTTAGGAATGAGAACCCAGGTTCAAAATTTCCCCAAGACACCTGATGAAGGCTGGAGGGTATATCAGCTGAAACATGTTAACAACAAACAAGATGAGGACAAACATCCGTCAAATGTAAATAATGAACCAGAGCTGGTGTTTACCAGAGACTTGCTGTTGTTGACTTAATCATTCTGCTTGTGTTTCACATTGAATCGAGGGGAGAGAGAGAGATCTGGGTAGAAAGAAACAGTATGAAAAAGTTAAAAGTAAAAGACCCACAGTGAACTAAATATTTAATATATTGTTTTCTCTACCTAGTTTATAATGCCCCCCTCCCAGATATTCATTATACTGTTTGCTCTATTAGACATCATTTAAAGCTATTAAAGATAAGTTAGTAACATTGGAGTGGAATACAAAGAATATCTTCCATAATTGAAAGATTTAGTAATATGATGAGATGTGATAAATATATGGCTTCACTCTTGTGTTTGGTGAAGCATAAGGCGTTGTTGATGAGGGCTGTCAAAAAATATTTGATGGCTATTTGTTAGGCTAGGATTCTCATTGAATTTCTATGTCACAAAGAAACTGAATTTTCCTCTTTGGGTTTCATTGCAGCCATCACAGAGTGATAAAACTGCTAAAGCTGAAATCAAGAAATACATGGCAGATTTGGCTAAAGCAAGAAAGGAAATCAAAAGTAAAGTATATTTTCACATTCTATGTTTGTATATATATGTTAGGGACGACCGTGCGAACTCATAAAAGGAGATATGGTGACGAATGGAAAAACAGGACTCCTTTTATTTAAACGTGTCACACGGTCGAACATACAAATATATATATCAAAGATGAATGATATACGTGATATGTTATGCGACGATAACATAGATGACCAGTAATGAAAGACCACAACCGTATTAGATGAATAACAGATATATTTATTGTAGCGTTAAAGATGTATGTCTGTGTGAGAGTGTGAATGCGACATATAAGAACATAATCAAAGACAGGCCGTCATACAAAGAAAAGTATGTATGTGTATGTGTATTATTACAACAGATAGAAAGAGAGTCAATAACACGTGGACAATTATACCAG
>NC_068982.1:70071937-70082261 GCF_001194135.2 Octopus bimaculoides | reverse complement strand
TGATCTATATATAGCGTTAAGAGGGCTCCAAATGCCTTCAGAATTTTACTCCATCACGTGACCTTATTAGGGGCCGTGATTGGTCAGTTCGCGTTCTGGCGGGAACGGTTCGAAGAAGTTGCCGATTCGAATAATGATCAGTCACGTGATGGACAAGGAATGGGTTCTCTACTACGCTCGCATTTATTTATATTTAAATGAGAAGATTGTATGTAATGGCGATAGGTAGTTTCACTACATATATATAAAATGTGTGTATGTATTTATTGCTGTGTTATTAATGGGAAATGGCTTGAAATGAGATTCTCATCTTTGTGCATCACTTTTCTGAATCAGTTGATATCTATCTAGACAAATCATTGTCCATGTTCCTGACATTATTTGACAGAATTGCACATCTACATTCATGCCAGATTTGCTGAAATGTGCAATGTTTGTGTGCATGCATGCACACACCTGCACATCTGACACTCACAGAGTGTACTTTCATTACACTCAACACAATGGAGGACAAGTATAACAGGGTGTGTATGCAGCGCATCCTATGCATTACTAATGCTTACTTGACAAGATGTGTGCTACAAATACATGTTAGATTTTTTATATGATACAAATAATCAGCTGTTATACTCCAGCTGGTGTGTGCATGCATGAGTGAAAGGTGTGCACATGTGTGAGTTGCAGGTGTGCACATGCATGGATGGAAGGTGTACACATGCATGGATGGCAGATGTGCACATGTATGGATGTGCGAGTGGCAGCATGTATACTGACTGTCATATATATAACCTCACAGCCTCATACACACACTCATACAATGCAATTACATACACCATACACTGAGCATTTAGCAGTCACATACATGCACTCACACACACACACACACACACACACACCACCTAGTAGTCACATATGTACACATACACTTGACTGTCTCACACATCCAGCTGTTATATGCACCATACGCTTGACAGTTGCATACACTCAGCAGCTGCATTCACATTTGTTTGTCACATATCTGGCACTCACACATGCACACACACATCTGGTCATAATATTCAGACACACATACAAGCCAGACATGCAGTCAAGTGCAGCAAAGTGCTAAAATATGTCCCATTTTGTGCACTGCTTATGACTAATGTACATGCATGATACACATAGTGCACACAGACATACAGCACACATAACATGCACATACAATACTCACATAACTCTCATTGGCAATTTCGCTAGTGTTGGTGGTATGGAAAAATGCACCAAGTACATGGTGTAAAGTGGTTAATCTTAGGAAGGGTCTCCATTCACAGAAACCACACAAAGTAGATACTGGGGTTTGATGCAGTCCTTGAACTCATCAGATCTTGTCAGCATGGAAGATGAATGTTAAATGATGATGACGATATCAGTCACACAATACATACACATGTTTATACTTAAATTGCATATGTAATTATAACATGACTTTTTAAATGGAAGAAGTACAAGCACTTACTAGTTTGAAATGGTGCACTTAGTTTTGAGGATTTTTACTTTGAAAACCACCTGAAATCTTAACATCCATTTCACTTTTTTTTTTTTTTTGTATAGAACTGAAAGAAGAAGCTGAAATGAGTAGTCGCAGTCGGCATGGAAGTGGAGCATCATCTGGCGGTTCTGAATCTCCAACTACTGTTCCAACAATGGAACAAACTCTTGAGTCTATTATCAAGAAACTAAAAGAAAAACGTAGAGATGCCAGACGCCCTGAAGAACTGGAGGTAACAATTGTATTTACACATCCACAATATTAATGTTAGACATGTTGTTGTGTGAGATACTGATGTGTCACACTGACAATATATCAACAATATTAGTATAAGCTGTTTTAAAAAATAGAGAAGTCTTTATGATGGTCAGGCCACTCAATTGATTAACATGCAGTTGTTCAGAATCACATTTCAACCTCTGTCCTCCTACTACTGTGGTCTCTGGTTTTTGGAGTTGGCCAGTCTAATGTCATTTCCTCTCAGGCATTTCTGATTCACTCATCTCTTTTTATTGCTCCTATTGAGTTCATGCCAGGCCCCATGCCAACTCCTTGTTATACCCAATCCTTTCCTATTAAAACATCATCCCTCTGAAATTCCCTCCTAACTCGTAGTTTTCCTGTGACTTACCACTATTCAAGTGAAATGTTAACTGCATTGATCTCACCAGTCTTGCATAAAGTTGCCCCTCACCACTCGGGGATCATAGTCTTTCAAGCTGCATGGCCACCTTACTAAGACTGCTGGCATAGTAAAAGCACACTACGTGTTGTAAAGTGGTTGGCATTAGGAAGGGTACTCAGCCATAGAAACCATGCCAAAGCAGACACTAGAGTATGGTACAGTTCTTGTCTATCTGATCTTGTCAAACTATTAAGCCTATGTCAGCATGAAGCATGGATGTTTGATGATGATGATGATGATAAAATTTAGTGAAGGTGTGTGACTTAGTGGTTAGGATATTTGGCTTAAAATTGTAGGGTTGTGAGTTCAATTCCTGATGGCACGTTGTGTCTTGGAGCAAGATGCTTTGTTTCACATTGCTCCACTCTGCTCAGATGGCAAAAGTGAGTAGTTCCTGTATTTCAAAGGGCCAGTCTTGTCACATTGTGTCATACTGAGAACTTTGTTAAGGGTATACCTGTATGTGGAGTGCTCAGCCATTTGCACATTAATTTTATGAGCAAGCTGTTCTGTTGATCAAATCAACTGGAACCCTTGTTGTAACTGCCTGTGTGCCAGTTGTTGATGATGAAATAAAGAAATAGACACCTAATTCCTGGAGGAATCCAGGATTAACAAAACAAGAGGGAAAAAAATCAGTGAATCATTATAGCAGGTGTATGGAGTGAGAATGCATCTGAAACTGCTACTGTGTTGATGATGATGTTGATGATGTATTAGCTAGAGTTTTCCTTGCACTGTCAATTTCTTTGCTAGTAATGTCCATTTGATGTCTCTAGTAAAGAAAACTTCAACACATTTCAACTCCATTTTAGAGTTCCAATGAGAGAGTATAAAGTTTTTTTTCTTCTTATTTCAGTTGATGAGTAGAGATGAAATCCAAGAAGAAAAGCTAGCTATTCAGAAATCCCTCCTTCACTTTGAGGGCATCCATGGCCGACCAGTAAGTCTTTCAGTTTTTTTCTCTTGATCTTATTTCTAAAATATTTCCTTTATATAACTTTGTAAAAACTTTGGTAGTCTCTGGGTATTGCAATAACTAAGTTGAGGCTATGTGATTTTTGTGTTAGTCTTCAGTAAAAGTTTGATGAAATAGTAATAGCTATATCTATTACATATATATAACACAATTATTATGGTAATTCCCCAGGTCACATGGATGATGACAAAAATTTAAAATGAATTTGAACATAAAATGCCTCAACTCTTTTGTTATATTTCCGCAGAAAGACATTGGTTTTGTTTTAATTAGTTTTGAAAATAATGAAGAGTTCATTGAAATAGCTTGGTCATTATTAAGCTAATATTTGAAACATGAATTAACATGTGAGTTTGATGGAAGAATCTAACTTAGACTACTTTAAAACAAAAGACTGTACCATGGAACTAGTGGTGGTCACAGATGGTTTTGTATCAGAAGGGTGTAACATGGTCAGCTCTGCTTGGGAGGAGTGCAAAGTTCATACTTTGCACAACACAATTAAGACCACTCTTAGTTCTCCTACATAATTGTCCTGTTTTGAAGTGATCTAAATTAAAACCGTTTATGCTAACTTATGTTCCAAATAACAGATTAATAATGACAGTTATTTTACTAAATTCTTCATTATTTTCGAAATATTAATGACTTGTAAGGACACTGTACTTCATTATGCAAGCATAAAATAATATAAAGTATTGGGTTGTCCGGAAAGTTTGTGCCGATTTATAGTAGCTTACATTTCGACTTATTTTTAGAACATGGTTGCGTCCATAAAATAGGATTTGACTACACCTCCATTTAGAGCACAGTTTAAGCTATCTTTTCGTGGAAGAAGGTTTATGTTCCTATAACCTGTGTTAATTCTGTAACCCTTTAAAAGGGAAGATAAGAAAGTTCATTTTTGGCACTTGATGCTGTTCTTTTTCCGTAAAGGGAAAAATGCCTCACAAGCAACCAAAGAAATATGCACAGTTTACGGTGATGTTTCTTTATCTGAAAGAAATGTACGGAAGTGGTTCGCAAGGTTCCAAGCTGGAGATTGTAGCCTTATTGATAAAGAGCGATCAGGCAGACCATCCACTACCTACAGATGATAACCAAATCAAGTCATTAATTGAGAATAATCCACATTGCACAACCCGAGAATTGGCAGAAAGCCTCAACCTATCAAAATCTGTCGTTTATGAGCACCTGGTAAAGCTTGGGTACACAAATCGTTACGATGTTTGGGTACCACATGAGTTGAGTGAGAAGAAACTTTTGGAAAATCGGCATGAACTTTCCGGACAACCCAATATATTAAACATTTTTATAAGTCAATACAGTGTTCTACTGTGTTAGCAGTGTGATTTACATCACTTTTAAGGTTATCTCGACAGGTTTTTTATAGAAATTATAGCCAGCATGGATTTTTGTTACGTTTTGTATCTGAGATGTCAGATGCAAACAAGCAATGAGATCAAAGATGAAAAAAGGGTAATGGGTGCAGATGCCATATTTCAGGATTTTTTGGGCGGGTTTTTTTAGATGGGTGCTGATGAAGGAGCAAAACTCCCAAAATATGGTATACCCTTTTTTTCATCTTTGTTCTCATTGTTTGTCTACATCTGATGTTTCGGATATGAAATGCCATTATGAAAATCAGTGCTGGCTATAATTTCTATAGAATATCTGTAGAGATTATCTTAAAAGTGATATTTTCCAAATAATTTTTATATATTTATGTATTTTAACTTGATTTCTAGAAAGTTGTGTTTTTAATGAATTTAATAATTTTATGCCTCCCATTGAAATTAGTTGCACAACACTGCTTTAATATTGTACATTCAGATTTTCTAAAAAAAGAAAAAGCCAAAAGGAAACTTAAAACATTTTAGGCAAATGCCATAGCAATGCATTCACTGTCAGCTGAGCTTTTTGCAAGATTTTACTTTCAGATTAGAACAGTTTCATTTTACTTACATTGTTAACCCCTTGTAGATGGGAAATGGTACCGACTGCATTGAAACACTGTGTGTGTGAGCAATGAGATGTCTCACTCTGTGCGGTGCCATGTTTTCAAATATACCACACTGAAAAAAGTCTGTAAATACACTGTAAAATTCCTTGAATGAAAAATGATGTAGTTACTGAAAGGCACAGACTGTCAGTACTAAGTCCGTCTGCAAGGGATTAATGTTTCCATCATCATCATAATGAAGTCAAATAGTTCCAGTCAGAATTTGAAACTTTGTCACCCTGAGAATATGCATTTACTGGGGGTGGGGCGTTGTTGGGAGGTGATGCAGACATGTGGAAACTTTTTTTTTTTTTTAGCTGAAATATTGAAAATCAGTTCCAATATGACGCTTTAGAAAGACATTCATTGTTTCAAGAAGTGTGTTAGATTATTATTCTAAGTGTGGGAATGGGTGCAGTATTCATGAATGAATTCAGTAATTACTGTCTTTGATAGAACAATTTCATTTTAATTTTAAAAACTTTGTAGCTGTACATTAAAAAAAAAATTGAATACTTTTTAGGGAAAAAAACCCATTTTCTTTTTAATGTGCTTTGTTAATTTTATCTAATATAAAAGCTTGTCAGAAATAGGTTTAACTCTTTATGATATTTTTATTTAAATTTTTAATTGATCTCTTAAAAATGTAATGATTTTCTATTTAGTAATGTCTCTGATGAGAAATATTGCTTTTTTTTGTTAACTATTTGTACATAATAAAAATTATAAAAAAATGTTTTTATATGACTTTGTAATATTTTCAAGTAATTTAATTCTCAAATTTTTTTTAATAGTAATGTTAATAACAGATTAATTGTTATTTCCTACATGGGTTTTTGTCCAGAACACTTCCAATCACTTTGTTTTCACTTTATAATTTAGCTGCTATTTGTACAGCATACACACCCTATTATGTCACTTTCTTTCCTCTTTCATGAGGATACAACTTTCTTCAAGTATTACTCTCCTCTATTTAGTAGTTTGCTTTATTTAGCTCTCTCACAGCCTTGCTCACCATCTATACACTTGGTATGCACATTCATACAATCTTTTTCTTATCATCACACCTTGTGTTGTTTCAAGAATGAGACACTTATAAATAACTTTACCTTTTATTTTCCTGATATAATACACTTTTTTTGTCAGATTTCAATTGAAACAAATCCATCCATTAAAGAAGAGATGAAAATGAAATTTTGTATTTGTAAATTGTTTTTAAAACAGCCTGTTGGCACTAAATCCTTAAAATAAGTCTTTAATAACAGAGCAATCATCTAAGAAATTAGTTGTCCTATTGTTATGACTATCTTAACATTGAACATTGGAGTATTGACCAATGTTGGACATTTGCCTTTGGAAAGCAAGTTTTAAGAGCAGCATAAAGGTGAGAGTGAAAAGATCAGAGGAGATAATAATTTGTTGAGCAGATAATTTGGTGTTACTTATTAAATGTTTGCTATATTCTCAAGCTAAAGTATCTGTACTGATAGGTTGAATTTTCAAACTTGCCCTATTGGCTCTGTAGAGGGACTTTTCTGTACTGCCTACTAAAATAAACTATAATAAACTTACCCTATACTAAACTGTTGGACTCATTAGCATGAAAATTACTTTCAAATCCAATTGTAAATAAGGTTTTCAAATGGTGAAGGGGTTCAGATCTTGCAACCAGGCACGGGCAAACTTTTCTGAGGTTGCATAAAACATTGTTCATCATCAGGTGGGCCACACAACTGAAAACAATTCAAGGAAATGTTTCATTAAGTTTGCCATTCAGAAAGTCCTGTTGGCTACAATTTGTTCATGGCTGGCTTAAGCTGTAAAACCTATCATAGCCCAAAACTAATATAAAATAATTTTGGATATTTTATAACTAAAAGAGTCTTAAAGGTTTTTTTTTTGTCCAACTAAGTGTTATTTTTGTATTTGGGGTTCACTATATTCTTTATTAAATACAATATTAAAATTAATATTTCAAATACCCTAATTTGTTTATTTTATATTGTGTATTATATGATATTATTTTCCACTTTTTAGTCATCCAAAATATCAAAAGATTTGATGCGACCACTGTACAATCATTACCGTTTGGTTAAACGAATGCTTGCAAAACCTGCTTCGGTATGTTGCTAATTATTAAGAGACTAATAACCTTGAGATTGTTCAGTAACGAGCTTTTGTTCACACTCATTAAAGGTTTAGAAAATATATGAAATCTAGCATTTAATTTTGTTTTGAAATCTTAATGATGAAACATAAGATCAATACTTAGGACTGTTTCTCACTGATGAAAGGAGTTTAGCACAGTTATGTCTGACTTGTCTTTTTTACCCAGTCTTGAATCTCCATTGTTTGATCAGCTGAATTACCTGCTCTTGAATTGACTGAGTATTCCTGACATGTTACCCTTACTGTAATTTAACAGGCAGAATCTGCATGAGGCAGTGTGTGAAAAGGATATATACCTGTTGAATTACAGGTACAATCCACTTGATGGGCTTTTATGCAGTTTCCATCCATCCAATATCAATCACAAGTTATGGGTTTGACCTGAGGTTAAAAAGCATGATATCTGTCCAAAGTGCTATGCAATGGGACCTTGTGGTTCTGAAGTGAAATTGTTAACCTTTTAGCCTACTTTATTCAATCAGTAACAATTAAAAACTGTGACTTAGTTTATTAATTAAAGAACTTTCCTTTTTTTTTTTTTGAATTCTACAAAGTTTTCATGATCTCTCTCTGTACCATGGATGCTTTAGTCTATTCTCCCACCTATTCCAAATTAACACTACACAATGCAATACTGTTTATAACCCTTTAGCATTTAAACTAGCCACATCAGGTTGATATATTCAACTTGTTTATCTTCAAACCAGTAAGATCCGGCCTTTCACACCTACCCTACAATGTCATTCTAAAAATAAACAATCACATCATTGAAATCCTGAAACTACGAGATAATACATGATTAGTTCAAAACAATGTGAATAAATAAGCATTACATATGGCAGAATAATCTGAATGCTGATAGTTTAATTACCCAACCAGAACACATTTTGTTTCTGTTAGCTCTTATCCAATATTCTCTACCATTACCAAATTACTCCTTAATGACATTAATATTTTGTGGCCCCATGAATGTTTCCAAGTATATCTATGGTTTGAATGATAATGGCAAAGAACTAAGTATGCTATCATTGAAAGCATTCTTCAGTTTTGGAATTCTAAGTATCTGAATAGTTCTGTAGTTTAGATCAGTAGTTTTCAACCATTTTTTGCCTATGGAACCCTGTGATTCCTATTTTACTCCACTGGCTTTCCATAGCGATTTGATATAAATGTAAAAAAAAAAAAATCCTACTGTATTTTTATAATTAAATATTATTAGGAATTTGTCTTTTATCTTTTACTTGCTTCAGTCATTAGACTGCGGCCATGCAGAGGCACCACTTTGTAGAATTTTTAGTCAAATGAATTGACCCTAGTGATTAGTATTTTTTTGTAACACCTGTTACTTATTCTATTGATCTCGTTTGCCAAACTGCTAAGTTATGGGGATGTAAAAACACACCAACACAAGTTGTCAAGTGGTGGGACACACACACAACAGGCTTCTTTCAGTTCCTGTCTACCAAATCCATTCACAAGGCTTTGGTTGGCCCAAGGCTATAGTAGATGACACCTGCCAAAGGTGCTGCACTGTGGAACTGAACCCAGAACCATGTGGTTGGGAAGCAAGCTTTTTACCATACAGTCAGTTGTGTAAAAAAAAATTTAATATCTTGTGCATTGTAGAAGTATAAGCAATTTATTGCACATAAATTTTAATAACAAAATAGACCCCAGTTGAGAACCACTCATTTAGTTAGTGATGATATCCAGTGTGATTATTTATGATAATTAAGAACACATTATTGTTTTTGAGATTTGAAAGCAAAATGTACTGATCTACATATATGTTAGGTTTACTGAAATTCTTTCATACTGATTTGGCTACTTGCTTTACAACTTCCACAAATAGAATTTAACTGGGAGTTACATTCATTTATAATTATTATTACCTTTGATTATGATCATTATTGTTATAGCATCAAGATGGTGGATTGGCAGAATCCACCAAAAATAAATACCTCATGTTTATTCTCTCTGATTCATTATGTTCTGAGGTCAACTTTGCCTTTCATTCTTTTGGGCTTGATGAAATAAATACCAGTTGAGCACTGTGGTTGGTATAATTGACTAGCCCTTGCCCTCCAAGTTTAGGCCTTGTGCCTATGAGCTAGCAGAATCATTTGCATGCTAAACAAAATGCTCAACGATATTTTTGCCCATTGGTGTGTTTTGAGATCAAATTCCACTGAGGTTGACTTTACCTTTCATCCTTTCAGGGTCAATAGATTAAGTACCAGTTGCATACTGGGGTCATTCTAACCAACTGGCCCCCTCCCCCAAAATGTCAGGCCTTGTGTATATAGTAGAAAGGATTATTATTATTATTATTGTTGTTATCATTATTATTGTTATTTTTAAGGCAGTGAGCTGGCAGAATCATTAGCATGCCAGGCAGATTGCTTAGCTGCATTTTGTTTGTCTTCACATTCTGAATTCAAATTCCACCAAAGTTTGACTTTACTTTTCATCCTTTCTGGGTTGATAAAATAAGTACCAGTCAAGTACTAGGGTTGATGTAATCGACTTACCCCATCCTTGAAATTGTTGGCCTTGTGCCAAAATTTGAAATCATCATCATCATTATTATTATTATTATTATTATTATTATCATTATTATTATTACTTTTATTATTATTAAGGTGGTAAACTGGCAGATTTGTTTATTTGCCAGGCAAAATGCTTAACAGAATTTCTTGCAGCTCTTTGCACTCAACTGCTGCCAAGGTTGACTTCGTCTTTCATTCTTTTGAGTTTGATAAAATAAGTACCAGTTGAGCATTGAGGGTGGATGATCAATAAAAAAAAAACGAACCCCCCCCTCTCCAAAACTGCTTTGTGCCAAAATTAAAAAAAAATTATATTTCTTCATTTATAGAATCAATTCTATTTTATATTTCTTCATTTACAGTACCAATTCTATTATAGATATATATATATTATATATATATATATATATAT
>NC_068982.1:70070519-70071927 GCF_001194135.2 Octopus bimaculoides | reverse complement strand
TGCGTGACACCTTGGGCAAGTGTCTTCTACTATAGCTTCAGGCTGACTAAAGCCTTGTGAGTGGATTTGGTAGATGGAAACTGAAAGAAGCCCGTCGTATCTATGTATATATATATGTATGTGTGTGTATATGTTTGCGTGTCTCTGTTTATCCCCCCAACATCGCTTGACAACCGATGCTGGTGTGTTTACGTCCCTGTAACTTAGCGGTTCGGCAAAAAAGACCGATAGAATAAGTACTAGGCTTCCAAAGAATGAGTCCTGGAGTCGATTTGCTCGATTAAAGGTGGTGCTCCAGCATGGCCTCAGTCAAATGACTGAAACAAGCAAAAGAGTAAGAGTAGAGTATACATCACACTGCGCCTGTATCTTCACTACTATTAATATGACCATACCTAATATTAGATGTCTACATGGTTTCTTTTCTTGCCTGCCAATTCAAACAGACACATCAAACATGATATCTCAGCTAACTTGTGATCAAAATATATTTCACTATTGGAAATCAGCAAACTTTGTTCCATGGAATTTAGCATTGACACAATTCTCTTTTCAGTCTGTGTTGCACAGGAAAGAGCATGTTGTTTCATGCCCAACTTATTGGGTTAATGTATGCAAAATACATTAACTGTCTCATCGACTATGTTTAATTGTTTACATAGTTATTTACTTGCTTGATAAACAAATTATTTCTAATTCTTTATCTGTTACTTAAGATTTATTAGCAAGTTTAACCCACTTCCTTCAGTAATCAGCTGTCTTAAGTAATGGAGACCTCTGCCACAGTCGAGCATACAGTTTCAAGATTGAATAAATACTGTCCATCACTTGTTGAAATTTTGCACATTGGTTAGATCTGGATGACAAAAATCTATTAATTTTTTATGTTTTCTTTCTTAGTTTTATGACCTTTAAATATAATGTAATATTATTTTTCTGAAATAAACACTTTTTATTACTTAAATATAACATCATCATTTTTTAGATATAATATAACTTATTATTTAACTATAATATATCAACTGTTTTATTTAACTGTATATAATGCTGTTTTTACTAAAATGTAATAAATACCTTTCTTATTTAAATACAGCCAAGAGATACAACTGAACTTCAAACAGTCCCAGAAGATCAACCATTTGAACTCACTGCTGGAGTTTCAACATCAGCTCGACCACTTGTAAGTGACATTTGTATATAATACAGTCAAGAAATGTCTACATTCTGTTTATGTGGTGGAAATGGTAGTCATCTCTTCCTTCTCTTCTTCCTCCTCCTCCTCCTCCTCCTCCTCCTCATTCCTCCTCCTCCTCATTCCTCCTCCTCCTCCTCCTCCTCCTCATTCCTCCTCCTCTTTCTTCTTCCTCCTCCTCCTCTTTCTTCTTCCTCCTCCTCCTCTTTCTTCTTC
>NC_068982.1:70037345-70070063 GCF_001194135.2 Octopus bimaculoides | reverse complement strand
CCCCCTTCCTCCTCCTCCTCTTTCTTCCTCCTCCTCCTCTTTCTTCCTCCTCCTCCTCTTTCTTCCTCCTCCTCTTTCTTCCTTCCTCCTCCTCCTTCCTCCTCTTCCTCTTTCTTCCTTCTTTCCACCCCTCCTTTTCATCATCATCATTTTACATCTGTTTCTCTCCATGCCTCTATGGGTCTTACCCATAGAGGCAAGAAGAAACAGATCTAAAACGATAGACACTTACTGAAGATGCTACCACTCATTGGGATTGATCTTGAAATCAAGATATTGTGCACAGTGAACCTCTCAGCCCCATGGCTATTCCTGCATCTATTTTTTTTATAACATTTTTATATTTACTATTTTATCTTTGCATCTTAATTATTTCTGTCATTTACCGTAAATCATATAAGTTACAGCAGATGGCTATATTCAAAACCTTCTACTACAAATGCAGGAGTTCAAACTCTGATTGTCTTTATATTCTACCACCTTTTTCATCATCAATCTTACATCCACTTTTCTATGTTGGCATGAGTTGGTGGGGTCTGTTCCTTTGTGAGCTCCAGGAGTCCTCACTATTCCTTTCTGTGTTTTCTTAGGTCACCTTTCCTATTCCAAAAGCTCCTTCTTTCTTCTTGGATTTTAGATTTCATCAAGATAGTTGGGAGGTTAGCTTGTAACATCTTGGTTATTAATATGAGAAGTCTCAGTGCTTTCTAAATGTTTTTTGTTTCTTATTGTGATATAATGTTACTTCAACATGAACAATGCTATAAAAAGCTCATTAAGTCATTATATTAAATATGGTCAGTACACTCTGTAAAGTTGTTGCCATTAGGAAAGGCATTTAGTTGTAGAAACCATACTAAAGTAAACATTAGAGTAAAGTACAGTCCTGCAGCTTGTCAGATCCAGTCAAACCATCCAATCTAGCATGGATTGGGAAGTAGAAACATATACTTCACAGTATTTTGTTCCCTCTATCCATCCAAGATTAATAAAACATACCAGTCATACACTGGAGTTAAATCAACCAACTGTACACCTGTTTTATGATATTCAAGTACATTCTCCTTTTGCAAGTGGAGGCGCAATGGCCCAGTGGTTAGGGCAGCGGACTCGTGGTCATAGGATTGCGGTTTTGATTTCCAGACTGTGCGTTGTGAGTGTTTATTGAGTGAAAACACCTAAAGCTCCACGAGGCTTCGGCAGGGGATGGTGGCGAACCCTGCTGTACTCTTTTGCCACAACTTTCTCTCACTCTTTCTTCCTGTTTCTCTTGTGCCTGTAATTCAAAGGGTCTGCCTTGTCACACTGTGTCACGCTGAATATCCCCGAGAACTACATTAAGGGTACACGTGTCTGTGGAATGCTCAGCCACTTGCACATTAATTTCACAAGCAGGCTGTTCCGTTGATTGGATCAACAGGAACCCTCGTCGTCGTAAGCGACAGAGTGCCAGCAACAACATTCTCCTTTTGCAAACATGTAGTAGTGTACTAATGAGAGGAATCAATATTTTGATTAAAGATTTACAACTCTGCTAGCACTGTCTTTATTATTCTTTCAGAAATATATTATTCTTGCTGATGTATAATTTTTTTTCTTCTCTCTTTTGTCTTAAAGTGGAAGAAAACAGTTCATGTGCCTACAGCTGAAATGGAAGATGATGAAAATTTTGATACAGTTGCAGATTTTTCTGTAACCAGAGATCTAGTTTTAACAAGAGATACAATAAAGGTTTCATCAGCAGCGACCTCTGCCGGAAGTGGATCTCCCAAATCTCGCCTAATGAGCACCGGAGAAAGCTCAATTAACCAAGAAGCAACACTTCATGAAATGACTATGTAAGTATATACTATACATTAATGTATTGATAGGTCTTTGCACTTAAGTAACAGTTTCAATGTGATGTATGATTAGCTTGATTAATAAGAAATAGAATAGAAACACCGAGTTGGAGTAGCTGGCTGACTAGTGGATCCTTTGTAAAAAGGCCCCATTTATAGTTATCATTCTCTGCCTAGTGTGTTATAGGGAGAAACAAACTCTGGGATATTCTGAACAACTATTATTTTTCAATAGCTCAATAAAAACACATTTACTGTAATGTTTGTTGCTACTAAATTAACTTGATATACCATGTAGTCTTAATATTCATAAAATATATGTGTAATGCTGTTAATTTTTATCATAATTAAACATATCCAGCAATTACAGCTTGAGATATACAGGTTAGCCATTCAAAAGCATGCAAAAACAGTTAACTTCAACCTTTTATTATGATGAAAATTTTGACACCAGATAATAGATGTTTAAGCTAAGTCAGTAGTCTATGTGATATTGAATAGTTAATGTCTTCCATGCTATAATTATTTTAGTTTCTACACACTATCTCAGATCATATTACTTGTCAGACGAGTACATCTCTTAACCCTTTAGCATTTAAACTGGCCATATCCAGCCCAAATATTTTATCTGTTTTATGTTCAAACTGGCCAGATTTGGCTTTTTGATTATGCTACGATGTCATTCTAAAATGAACAATCACATCATTGAAATTTAGTTGCTACAAAATACTGCATAATTAATTCAAAGCATTATGAATAAATAAGCATTACATTTGACAGAATAATCTGAATGCTAAAGGATTAAACATCTTTAAATTTACAAGTTTTAAGCTGTAAATCTTAGGAGGTACTAAGTTAGTTGCACTGAGAAACCCAACTAAGACAATTTGTATTTCACAAAGCTTGATACACTTAGGTATGTGAATGCTTTGAATGATCAACCAAGTTCTAATTTATTTTCAACTCTTTTTTTTTTTTAAATTTGTGTGTGTGTGAAGGTTAATTGATTTAATTCAGTAATAACTTTATAAAGAATTATGGTATCAAAGATTGCTTTCCAACTTATTATCATCATTTGGCATCCATTTTCTATGCTAGCATGTGTTGGATGGTTCAACAGAAACTGATGAGCCAGAGGATTGTTCCAAGCTTTAATGTCTATTTTGGCATGGTTTTTATGGCTGGATGCCTTTCTTAATGCCAACCACTTTACAGAATATACTAGGTGCATCTTTTCATGGCACTGCATGAAATGCTTCTGGAAAATCTTATGAGTTTGTAAAATCTTAACTAAAAAATGTTTTTAGTCTACATAGGTGCAAGCATGGCTGTGTGGTAAGAACCTTGCTTCCCAACCACATGGTTCTGGGTTCAGTCCCACTGCATAACACCTTGGGCCTCAAGCTAACCAAATCCTTGTGAGTGGAGTAGGTAGACAAAAACTGAAAGAAGCCGATGCTATTTCATGTGAACGTTTAATGATGATGATGATGATGAATATATATTCCTGTGTGTGTGTCTGTATTCGTTCCACCCACCATCACTTGACAACTGATGTTAGTGTGTTTACATCCCTATAATGTAATGGTTCAGCAAAAAGAGACAGATAGAATAAGTTCTAGGCTTATGAAGAATAAGTCCTGGGGTTGATTTCTTCAAGTAAAACCATTAAAGCCATGGCTGCAGTCAAATGGCTGAAACATGTAAAAGAATACAGGCTATAGTCTGCTTTAGTGACCAAGCTTACTTGATAAAAGCAGTTTATCTAATAATCAATTGATATGATGATGTTCAGTTTAGAATTAATTTTAAATACATTGGAGTTAGTTAAGGAGAAACAAGAGTGAACAGCTTTGAGAAAATAAAGTGTCATTGATGGTTTTCATTGTTATTTCAGTCCTCAACTACAAGAAGAACTGACAAAGACTCGAGTTGAGAAGAGGAAGCTGAGAAAGATTCTTCGAGATTTTGAAAATGAATTCCTTAGTCAAAATGGACGGTAAGTGGCAATATTTTAGTGCTTAAAGTAACAATCAGTTGTATTTCTATATGTGTCTCCCTTCATATGAGAAACATGTCTTTGCATTTGCTATTGATGTTGTTGCTGGTGCATGACTCAGTGGTTAGAGCATTGGGCTCATAGTCATGAGGCAGTGAATTGTGTTCTTGAGCAAGACACCTTATTTCACATTGCTCCAGTTCATTCAGCTATAGAGATGAGTTGCAATATCACTGGTGCCAAGTTGTATCAGTTTTTGCCTTTCCCGTCAATAACATCAGTGGCATGGGTGACTACTAGTCTTCCATAAATACAATTCTTTATTGCCCACAAGGGGCTAAACATAGAAGGGACAAACAAAGAGAGACAGAGGGATTAAATCGATTACACCAACCCCAGTGTGTAACTGGTACCTATTTAATCGACCCCGAAAGGATGAAAGGCAAAATCAACCTTGGCGGAATTTGAACTCAGAACGTAGCGGCAGACGAAATACCGCTAAGCATTTCACCCGGCGTGCTAATGATTCTGCCAGCTCGCTGCCTTGTCTTCCATAAATAACCTTGCCCAGACTTGTACCTTGGAGGGTAACTGTCTAGGTGCAATTCCATGGTCATTCATGACCAAAAGGGGTTTTTACTCTTCTTACGCTTTGCCTCAGATGTTGTTTGTTGTGTTTTTTGTGCTAGAATGGGATAGACAAGTAAATATTGTCAATGTTTTTTTTTTTTTCAAGTAAAGGATTTTTTTTTTTATTCCACAGAGCTAAGGGATCATTTTAATTTTATCCTTTACTTCTGTTATTGGACGGCGGCCATGCTGGGGCACTACCTTGAAGAGATTAGTCAAACAAGTCGACTCCAGTACTTATTCTGTTGGTCTCTTTTGCAAAAACTGTTCAGTTACAGGAACATAAGCAAACCAACACTGGTTGTCAAGCAGTGGGGGTAGGAAGGGAGCAAACACAAAGATATACATCTTTATCATTTAATGTCCATGTTCAATGCTGGCATGGGTTGGACATGATTAACTTCCATACAATTTCCATCTATTGGCTCATGGCTATAATAGAAGACATTTGACTAAGGTGCTGTGTAGTGGGACTGAATCTCAAAACATGTGGTATGCCTGCACCTTTTTGTTGATAGGGAATTATCAACAAAGTCCACTATTTGCAGTTCAGTGCTATTTTCATGTGAATGCTGAATGTAAGCATTAATACATACATACACACATCATCACCATCATCATTTAACATCTATTGTCCATGCTGGCATGGGTTGGATGGTGTGACTAGAGCTGACAAGCTGGAAAGCTGCACCAGACTCCAGTCTGATTTGGCATGCTTTCTACAACTGGATGCTGTTCCTAATGACAACTACTTTACAGTGTGTGCTGGGTGCTTTTATGTGGCATCACATGGGCACTTTTACTGGTGCTGCATGGGCTCTTTTACATGGTGTCGTATGGGTGCTTTAACATGACACCACATGGGCGCTTTTGTGTGACACCACACAGGTTACATATGAATTTACTGACTGAGTACACATAATTTGTGTCTACTTTCGACACATTCACATCTCTAAATGTATATAGACAGACAATTAGGTAAAAAGATGAGGTATACTCTCACTGCCTTGCTTCCTTCTACACAACCAGCCACTACAGTCAGGGTTTCCAACTTGGTTATAAACTGAAGTCTGGCAGGTTAGATGGAGAAGAATTTGAGACTTGCACCCAAATCTCTATTTGGTTTCTTCTGTTTTATATTTGTATCTTAAGATTGAGCTGCCTAAGGTTATTCAAAACAGCAACAACTTTGTGGTAACTGGCTCTAATTAGCTTTGTTCAAACAAAGCTATTAGACACATAACTAATTATAGAAAAATTAGCAGTTTTTAGCATCCACTCTTCCATGCTTGCATAGGTTGGATGAAAATTGTTGATGCAAATTTTCTATGGCCAGATGCTTTTCCTGTTGTCAGTCCTCACTTGTTTCCAAGGAAGGTTTTTTTTCACCAAGGCCAAACATGTTTTCACAGAATATTGGAAATGAATGACACTGCTTATATGACAGTGACACTCATTTACAACTATCATGTAATGTCAAGACAAAGAGATGATACAAGCATACACACATGACAGTCTTCTTTCGGTGTCTGTCTACCAAATCCATTTACAAGGATATGATTGACCTGGTAAAAGATGCCCATGGTGCCATGCAGTAGGTCTGAACCTGAAACCATGTGGTTGAGATGCAAGCTTCTTAACCACATAATCACATCTGTGCCTAGGCTATCCTGGTGCAGCGTTTCAGATATTTTACTTCAGACTCTAGTACTTATTTTCAAGTTTTGTACTTATTCTGTTGGTCTCTTTTGCAAAAACTGTTCAGTTACAGGAACATAAACAAACCAACACTGGTTGTTAAGCAGTGGGGGGTGGGAATATATATACACATGGCCCACTTGCCTTAAAATTCTTGATTGACTTCAGATGAACAAATAGTTCTGTTAATCCTGGCAGGATTTGAGATTTGAATTGTAAGTCATCAAAGTAAGTCATTGATTGATTGTAATCTCATCACTTGTATGTGAATCAAAATCACATCTCACAAGTAAAATGGGTATCATTGCCATCACACAAACCTCTATGGTTGTTGCCTGATCTGATAGAAATAGCAACCACATTTCCTTCAAACCACACTCCTGATTGTCTTAAAAAAAAAGTACACATTGAATAATGTGATCTGGCATGTAATGTTACTAAAAAACAAAAAAGGATAGTCATAGCTTGAATATCTCTAATCACCAATAAACTTCATCAGAGCCAACCTGGGAATGAACAGCAATAATATCTATATATCATCATCATTATCACTAAACATCCATTTTCCATACTGGCTTGGGCTAGATGGTTTGACAGGATCTGGTGAGCTGCAGGGTTACACCAAGCCCTGATGTCAGCTTTGACATGGTTTCTATGGCTTGATGTCCTCCCTAAAACCAATCACTTTACACAGTGTACTGTGTGGTACTCGGTGCTTTTCTCATGCCACTAGCACTGAAGGGCTTGCCAAATAATCTATCTATAAGACAAGAAAAGTGCAGGAAAAAGATAAAGCGCCCTCTACTAAGTGGGTGGTGTGGTGAGTAGTATTTGAGATGTGGATGTCTTTATGCCAGGTTTTAAGTGGCATGAAAGAGGGTTATAATTTTGTTCAGTCATTTGGTTGGAACTTTAATCAATTTTTTCTCTAGATTTCTCAACCAATTCTGTTTCCTTCTGTTACGATAAAATTCTCTTTGTTCGTTTATATATATACATATTTATTTATTTTTCCAGAAAAGTGCAGAAAGAAGATAAAATTCCTTTACAAGAAGATTACCAAGAATACAAAGTAAGGTTAAATTTTGTGTTTCAAAACCATTTTTACACATTCACAATATTTGTATTAGTTTAAATAAATAAAACTTGCTTTGATTTGCCATAATCATCATTTTAATTTCCACTTATCTGTGCTTGTATGGGTTAGATAGTTGAGCCAGGTTTCCTATGCTTGGATGCCCTTCCTATTACTAACCTGCACCTGTTTCCAAGTAAAGTAATCTTTCCCCATGGTCAGATATATTTTTGCAGAATATTAGATATGAATGACACTGCTTGTATGTTTCCACTCCCAGGCTTGTATATATATATACATACTTCTAGGAGCAGATATGTGATTAAGAAGTTTGCTTCTAAACCACATGGTTTTGGGTTCAATCCCACTGTGTGAAACCTTGGACAAGGGTCTTCTACTCTAGCTCCAGACTGATGAAAGCCTTGTGAGTGAATTTGGTTGATAGAAACTGAAAAAAACCTGGTGTGTGTCTCTGTCCGTCCATCCGTGTCCATGTTTTGACATTATGCTACAGTTGTAAATGAGTGTCACTGTCATACAAGCAGTGTCGTTTGTCTCCAGTATTTTGTAAAAACATGTCTGGCCATGGGATAGTATTATCTTGGCAATAGGAAGGGCATCCAGCTGGAGAAAATGTGCCACAGGGAACTCTGAACAATCCATGCAAGCATGGAAAAGGAATGCTAAAATAATATTGATGATGATGATGATGCTTATGTGAGATGTCATTATCATATTTGTGTCTAATTGTCATTTCTGTTTTTCCTTTTTGTCTTGCAGCAAGTAAAAGCTAGGTTACGTCTACTTGAGGCACTGCTCTCCAAATACCAGCAACAGAAACTGTAAGCATGTGGTTGTTATTTCTGTTGTTGTTATTGTTATTGCCATCACTGTCAACTTGACTCTGAGCTGTATCGGTGTTTTACTAACAATTCACGTTGAACCAGTTCCAACAGAAGGAAGGCTCTTCTGCACAGTTCCATATGATTTACAACTTAAAGAACTTTGTCTGAAATAACCTTCATCCCATCTGTATATTATTGCTGCCTGCGCAGATAATCTGAAGTTCCATCTTGTTTTATTGAACTGTCTGCAAACTGAAAACTATTGCTCATTGATATTCCTGCTGTAGCACTTCTACCAATATCGCTTTCCCCCCCATCTGATGAGATTTTATACCAAATCAGAGAAGAGAGAAATGCTGCAAGACAACCAAACTGTTCGTGCCGATGACACACAAAATCAAAGTCTAATTGCTGTCATTAAAACATCTATTGTAACTGTTTCATTACCAAAGACATTTCTTATCATTAAAGACCAACTGTTTATGCAAACTACTCAAAACAATCTGCTTAAGAATTTTGTTCTGTTTCTGCCTTGTGCCTCACTGTTTCAGCTTGAGAACCAATCCTTCCCTCATGTTGTTGTTGTCATTTTGTTTTTATTTATACTCCCTCTTCCTTTCCCCCCACCTTTCATAGTGCTGTCACTGTACAAGATAGTTGCTACTGTTTCTGTTGTTAGTAGCTGACTATGTATAATAGTAATAATAATAATAGTAGTCAGAGCCTTGTGAAACAATCATTTGCAGTTTAGAATCTTGATGATGATGATAAATATGCACACACACACTCACACGTACATACATATATGTATGTACACACACACATGTACATACATATATGTATGTACACACACACACACACACCTGAGCTATCTTGTTCTTCTTTTGACTTCAATATTCCATGGTAAAACTAGGTCTACTGCCATGGTGGACTGTAGCAGTTACATATTCTACCATTTTTGAAATGGAACTCTCCACATCACACAGAATACCTGATTTTCTCTGTTTTTCTTTTTTTTTTTTAAAGTTCCTCCAAAGAAAATGCTTCTGTTAAAGTAAAAAATAAACTCTGATTATTTTGGAAAATTAAAACATGTTATTGTAGCTTGAAGCATAAATAGTGGTTATATATATATATCTGGACAGACATCTCTCAGTTAAACTGGAATCAGACAAAGCTGAAGTCTATTTCTATGTTTTTTGGAAAACATAACCAACAGCTTAAGCTTACATTACACACCAGTGCCATTTCTTTGATGGTGATTATTCAGACTTTGGGAAAAACTAAACCTTAAAGAAATTTAAAGATCTTTTGTTACTGAGTCCAAATTATTACTCTGACTTGATTAGCTCCCTTGTTTTGGAGATCATGCATTACAAAACAAAAACAAAATCATCTGATCTGCATTCAAGACATTATTTATTTTATTTATTTACCTTTATTAAAAAGAAAACATTTATTACCAACGAAGTTCTTCTAACTTAGCTTTCTGCTAATATGAAAAAAAACAGAAAATTGCTACCTGTTGCTGGGAGTAATTCCAAGGAAATAAATGTAAACTGCGTCACACAATCTAAAGCCATCATCTTCATATTGTTTTGGCTGTCATTATCGCAGGATATCTTGTCTGTTGGACTTAATTAGTTCTGTATACACTCTTCTCTTAATTATGAAAGGATAAAACATTTTCCTTGGTTTCGAATGGTTAAGTGTGAGCAGGTAAAAAAAAAAAAAAATTATTAAAATTCAAAATAAAAAGATGGGAAAGGAAAGAAGGAAAAGGAAGTAGAAATATGTTGTTTTAGTGAAATGTTACGAAAAAAAAACGCCTGAAAGAAAATACAAAAATCAATAAATAATAGAGAATTTTCTGAAACCTCTAACTGGACTTAACATTCAATACTGTTGTGATCAGTTTTGTTTTAGATATTTGGTAGAGTTTTGCAGTAAAGTCTGTCCAAAACTGTAATAACTTTTTCATTGAAAGCTCTTGCAATGGATGTGTTAATGTTCAGCAGACATCTGTCTGTTTGCTGTTTTGTAATCTGCTTTGTGAATTGCTCCACTTGACAGCAGTATAACAGAGAAAGAACGAATACCAAAGAGGCTGGGATAAACATTCCTGTTGGTTTCTAAAGTGATTTCTTCTGTTTGTTTTATATATATTTTTTAATCTTTGTAGAAAAAATGTTTTGGATTAGTAGACATAAATTTTTGCTAATTTCCAAAGTTGGATGTCTTAATATCTTCCTGTGGGTTGTCAAGTATTTTAACCTGCTAGAAATAGTTTTATGAAGGTGTGGTATTGGTTTATACATGTTGCATTGTCAGCATGTGGGAATATATGTTTGGTGGATCACAAGCTCGTATGTAGCTCTTGACTTATTGCTATAAAACTGGATTAAGAATTAAAAACAAAGCAGGAAAGTTTAACCATCTTTTTTTTAAAGACTCTATTGAATTATAAATAGTTAAAAAGTGATACAAAATGTAAAAATAGAAAATGCATATCTTCTGTTTTCTGCTGTTTTAATGATATTGTTGGATGTTGTTCCTACATAAACTTTGAATTTAGTTCCTAGTTTTTAACTTAATCATTTTTGTAGTAATTTTAACTGCTGGAATAGAACTGAAATATCTAACATCATAATATATATATATATATATATATATATATATATATATATAATGAATATGTTATTATTTCTAGTATTGATTTAAAAAAAAAAATTATTTCCATCTTCGCATATTTTAGCTTTTAATTCTGAGAAAAATGTTCTTCTAATGTCTTAAGAGTTGAGGCCAAATATTTTACACACATACACACACAAAAGCACAAACGTGTGCACACACACACATACACCCACTCTCTCTCTCTCTCTCTCTCTCAGATCTTGTTGAAAGAATATTATTCTTTCTCTAATAGTTTCTGATCAGCAAGTTATGGTTGCTATAACAAGGGTAAGGATTAGCATGGCACATATTCATTTTTGGTACCTATTGTCAGCAAAACTTATAATAGTAAATTGGGATTTGTTATGCGAGTGGGTCAGAGATAAAGTTAAATTCTTTGATCAGTAATGACAGATATATATATAAATATATCTATGTGTGTGTGTGTGTGATTACATATTAAACGTGTTAAGAATTTAGTATCTGTGTATTGTGGTCTGCACTTCCTTTATTCATAACCATTTCAATTTTAAACTATTTTACCTTTTATTTTCATTCAAGTGTATATGAATAAGCACTTGAATAATATGTTATTTAATAAGCAGATAAATTAGTTTTTCTTTACAAGGCATGGTGTGTGAAGATGGAATAATTAAATATGTACATGTCTTTATATAACACAAGTCACACATGAAAGTTCTCCATCTTACCATGTTTATAACCTAGAATCTTCCATCATCATCATATCTAAGAACCTTTTGTTGAAGTTAAATTCCAAACACTAAACTTATTCTTTTCAAAATAACTTATTTCTTAAGGAGTTATTTCAAAAGAAAATGAATTATAAAATATCTTGGTGATATTGGTCATTAGCTTTCTTGAATTACTGAATTACTTGGAAGTCTTTGTATCACCATTTGGGTCTGTAGTTTGGGAAATTCTCCCTTTCCAACTTTTAGATGTTTAGCAATTCTTTTATTAATTTCAGTGTTTAGGCTGTGACCATGTTGGAGTACTGCCCTAAGGGATTTTAGATGATTTTTTTTTTATTGATTTCTATTTATCAATTTGCTATGTCCAAATTGGTCTAAAGGGCCATAACTGAATACCTAAATGCCACATGTTCTGCAACAATTCTCTCTCTCTCTCTCTCTCTCTCCAGTTATCACCAGTCAAATTTCACTCTATTAGTTAATCTGAGACTATGACAGTAGACACTCGCTCAGAGGTGTTCCACAGTGGGATCAAACCTAAAACCAAATGATTGCAAAGCAGACTGCTTAACTGCAGCCTTGCTTGCATACAGTATTCTTTAAAATTAGGTCTTAAGTTTGTTACAAACCCTACAGGCTCATTAGGCTAGAGTTTATCTCAGTTTACATAGCATCTAAGGGACTGAGAGTATGATACTGCCACTGAACGGGATGCCAGCCTGCTGCAGGATTAACTCCTCTATCCAGCTGCTGCTGAGATTCATTTTCAGCTGAGTGAACTGGAGCAACATGAAATGAAGTATTTTTCTCAAGAATACAATGCACCACCCAGTCTGGAGAAACGAAACCACAATGTTACTATCACGAACCCAACACCCCAACTAAGCACTAAGGCACACCTTCACATTCTTTAACCCATTAACATTTATACTAGCTATATCTGACCAAAATATTCTACCTCTTTTATGCTCAAAACCTTTCACACCAACTTTACAATGTCATTCTAAAAATAAACAATCATATCATCAAAACCTCAAAGCTACAAGATAATGCATGATTATCAAAACAATGTGAATTACATTTGACAGAGCAATCTGAATGCTAAAGGGTTAAAATAATTTTTGTAAAAGAAATTACCTTGTTCTTAATAACAATGATTCTGTTTAATTCCAGTGTAACAGACAGTTAATTCTTTATGATAACTGTTATAGTAACATTCATCAGTTGAGATCTTGTGTGTGTGTGTGATCAATGGCATTTCACTGGAAGTTTTAGGAGTCACAGCTTTGAACTATGTGGGTTGATGGATTCATTTGATATTTTCTTTGGATGGATCACTGGTTGTTTGTTCTTCTTTTTGATCGGCAAGGCCAATTACTGAAAGTTAATTGGCTATGAAATCTTACCCACCCTCTATCTTCCCTATCTTTAATCTCTATAACATTAGTACATACAGCTCTAATGAAATACCTCTAAAAACTGTTCTGAAGTAATAAATTCACTGTCTGTTATATTGTGTGGAAGTTATTTGTGTATATATATATATATATATATATATATGAAAACACATGCATAAACACACACACAAAAATCAATTGATGATACCCATTCTCTGCAGTACTACTTGAGTCAATGAAGCAGCTTTTCTTTAGTTGCTTGATCTGTTAGAAACAGTAGCCAAATCCCCCCTCAAACTCCACTGTACTATCATAAATAAAAGAAGTACACATTAGATAATGTACTTTTGGATATGTTGTCTGAAAATAAGGTGAGGTAGTCATGGCTAGAATACATTGATCATAGGTGACCTGAGCACTGTTGTAGTAAATAACATACATTATTACTCTAAATAAGTGTTTGTTAAACGGTTATATATTTTCTAATAAGTTGATTTATTGAGAAAATTTTATTTCCTGGAATCTGTTATTTGGTCCATTTAATTACTCATTTTTGTTTTAACCCTGTTGTTTTAGTTTTGACAGACTGAAGTTACACAACAAAACAAAAAACATGACATCTTTGGCTTCTTTTGAATACTAGCAAATATATATACTTAGGTCTATAATGAACCCTAGGACTTTTAAGGTCAAGCTTAATCCAGTTTCCATGGTTTATAAGTGACTGAAATGATAACGCTCCACCCCACCCCCCTGAATGGGGTGCCAGTCCATCACAAGGTTAGCTTCCCAGCTATTCGTTGAACTCATTTACAGCTGAGTGAACTGGAGCAGTGTGAAATAAAATGGTTTGCTCAAGAACACAATACATTGCCTGGTTCAGGAATCAAAACCACAATTTCATAATCTTGAGTGTAGCACCCTAACAACTAAGTCTTGGGCCTTTTTGCAATCATACATACTGCTGTTGATAAACTTTCACTCTTTTGATACCAACCTGTCTGAGACCACTCCAGGTTCTATGACATAATGTTTTAAAGTGGCCTAAATTTTTTATCTTCCATCAAAATTTTGTGCTAATTTGTTCCAGACCCCTGCTTAATAATGAGAAAATTATTTTGTTAAATACTTCATTATTTTAGAAATGGATTGATACAAAGGCAGTGTATGTTGACCAAAATATGGTAATGCAAGGATTAAATGTTCTTGGGTGGGTGGGATATCTGAAAGTCTGAGAATTTTATGGAATATAAATTCTGCTACAAAAGCAAGAAGAGTGTTTAAAACTAACAAAAGTATTGGCAATCTTTTATTATAAAGTCACCATTGTTTCATTCCATTCAAGTTCGACAGTTTGCTGGGTTCTGTTTTTTTATCCTAGAGAGCTGCAGTTAGCTTAATGTGGTGTTGTCCAAAAGAATCATTATCATCATCATCAACTCCTGGGCATCACTGTTTCAAGTCCTCAAACTCATAGGGCTGGTTACCTGGTTTTCATGGTGTAAAAGTAACCAAGATCACAATATTTTCCCTTCAACAGGATGCCAGTCCATTGCAGGGTTACTCAATCACAGCTGAGTGGACTGGAACAATGTGAAATGAATACAATGCACTACCTTGTCCTGGAATCGAAACCATGGTCCTGTAATTGTAAGTAGAATACCCTAAGCACTAGGCCATGTGCTTTCATTCCAAAATGTTGCTGGAATCTTAACCATACTTTATTACTCGTATGTCCAGAAAATGTTCTATTGTGCAATTTTTCTGTCATGTGGCTCAAAGCAGATCATTTATGGCATTTTTGTTTGTGATTGCTATATAACCAAGTACAGTTGGAATAATTTCTCATTCAGTTATATAAGTGTAGGCTTGCATGCTATTTTAATGTATTATAAACCTGTCTTCAGTGCTCTGTCAAAAGTAATGATTATAATAATAACAATAATAATGGTGGTTTCTTTTATTTTTTACAATAATGGTTTCTGTTGTGATAATACTGTTCATAGGGCAACCGTTTTATAGAATTTTATACTGTAGCTTTTAAATGGATTTGATCTTTTTGTTACACATATATTTAAACAGTTTACTCATCATTTCATGTGGAAGTCTCCTAAAAGATTCTATGATTTTAGTAAAATCAGTTGTTTTAGGTAATATACTTTATGACAAGGGGAAAAAATTGGTAACAGAACTCATGCCCTCTCAATTTATTATCTTTTCTGTCACATTTTGGACTCTAAGGTTCTCTGACATGACAGTTTAATCATGCTTTAGTAACGTTTTGGTGTTTAGGGTATAGTATGTTGAAGAGGTTTGATTCCATGAGTAAGTGGTTAACATTGGAATGTTGATCATCCACCTGAAGACATGAGACTGTTTATGGAAGGAATGATCTTCACTCGGGGAACATTTTAGTTGGTCAAAAGTTCACGACATCAGATGAACATTTTAATGGTGAACGTGTTTACCAGGCAACTGTGCCATCGTTCATGAGACTGTAAAGGAAATAAGTTTTATACATGCTGCATTATTTATTATCATTGATAGATGGTATAGTGAGGCAATAACCCCTTGTTAATTGACATGTTTGTGAGTCTGTGACCAAGTTAGAAACCACTTCACTTATATCCTTGGGAAAGGCATAAACATCACAACTTCCAATTCCCCATCCATATAAATTTGAGGCTTGTTACCTATGTAAAAAAAAAAAAAACCCTCAATATTTTGTAAGCATCAGTTACCATTGTTGGTAGAGAATTGTTTTCTTGCTTCGGCCATGGCAACTGGGAAACACTGAAGCAGCCAAATCTGTGTATATATTTTCCTCTTCTTACTTTTAGAGTAAACAAGACTTTTTTTTTTTGTGGGTGGGATTAGGAAATGGATTCTATCTCTAGCTACCTGCTCCACATTATTTTCTCTCTTCAAACATATTATTGCATAATTGAAAGTGGGGTTAGATAAGACTTACTGGGCAGATGTATGGTAAAGTACACACATGCATATCCAATATATCTTGTATGTACAGTTAGATGTGTGAGTTTAGAGGTCCTTGTAGAGTTTCATCATCCAGTCTTCTTCCAGTATAGTGGTGTGGTTACTACTGTACTGCTAGTAGTATTTCTGGTTATGATAAACAGAGCAATCATATTTTCTCATATAAAATGTATGTATGTGTACATGCTCTCTGTCTCTCTCTATTCTTCTGGTTTTCAGTACAGTGTAGGAAAATGAATATTTTTGCTGAATGAAATCTTTGTACATTCCAAAGTGGAGAGTCAATGCCTCAAACTGGACACTTTGCACCATCATATTTTGTTGTCTCATGATTCTGAGTTCAACTTTCACTGTCTCAACTTAATCCTGTCAGCTCGTGGTTGAGTAGAAAGTGGCAGGGATCGCGTCTAGAATCAATTTATTCCAACAAAATTATTAAAATGTGAAATTTTCCATATGCCTAGCCACAAATGAAGCAAGGAAAACCAGGAGAGGTCACTCTTCCCTTAAAGAGTAGCCTTTAAACTGGAAACTCACTTGTTGGCTAATTTTCATTTTAAATTGAGATAGACAGGCATAGGGAGACATTTATATAAAGATGTACTCAATTCTAGTTACTTACAGAAATTGAGACAACTGGTGTAAAGTCGCCAGACCATTTGGCTATTGACTGGTAATAATATTCAGGTACATCCGCTGAAATGTTAGTTGTCTGCTTTCTTAATACACTTGGTTTGGCTCTTGGCAGAAGAGTTTAGATGTAGCAGATTTTTATACAAAGTGACTCCTCCATAGGATAATACATCCAAGAGAGAGGAGAAGAGACTGGCTGCTTCAGTGGCCCTTTGCTTTGTTGTTGCTAATGCCGCCGTCCAATGTTTTGAGACTGTTTGTTGAGTGGTCAAGTATCAGATCAATCTGAATGAAGTTATGTACAATAATAATAATAATAATAATAATGTAAATACAGATGGAAACAACAGATTGAACAGAATAATAAACATACATCCACTTTCATTGTCTTTGTTTTTCTTCCAAGTTAAAATTTTGGCTACTTACATGTGTTTCTTTAAAAAAAAATTTTTTGTTACTGTTTGCAGTAGAGAAAACAAAAGTATGTCTCAATTGCTTTGTCATGATTGAAATAACATCTGTGTACACACACACACACACACACACACATATATAGATATATAGGCATAGCTGTGTGGCAAGAAACTTGCTTCCCAACAACATGGTTCTGGGTTCAGTACCACTGCATGGTACCTTGGGCAAGTGTCTTCTACTATAGCCTCAGGCCGACCAAATCCTTGGAAACTGAAAGAAGCCTGTCATATATATGTGTGTGTGTGTCTTTGTGTTTGTACCCCACCATCACTGCTTGACAACCAGTGTTGGTGTGTTTATGTCCCTGTAACATAGCAGTTTGGCAAAAGTGACTGATAGAATAAGTATCAGGCTTTAAAAAAAACGAAGTGCTGGGGGTCAATTTGCTTAGCTAAAAAAACCCTTCAAGGTGGTACACCAGCATGGCCACAGTCAAATGACTGAAACAAGTAGAATATATGTATATATATATATACGCACACATATAGATTTAATGTTCACTTTGTTATGCTTGCTTGGCTGAAGTGGAATTTGTTGAGGTAGATTTTCTACAGCCAGATGCCTTGCCTGTTGCTAACTCTATTTCCAAGTAGGGTTATATTTCCCCACTTCCCCTATAGTTGATATTTCCCTAGTAACAAGGAATACTGCTTGTATGATGGTAATCTTCATCTATATTGAATGATGTCAAGAAAAGGAGACACAAAAAACACACATACACAACAGATTTCTTTTAGTTTCTGTTTATCAAATCCACTCACACGGCTTTGATCAACCTAAGTCTATAGTAGAGGACACTTGCCCAAAGTATCATGTGGAACTGAACCCAAAGCTACATGGTTGAGCATGAAACTTCTGAACCATGCAGCTTTACCTATATCATTATCATCATTTAACATCTGTTGTTCATGCTGGCATGGGTTGGACAGTTTGCCCAGAGCTGGCAAGTCTGGAGGGGGATAATGCACCAGACTCCAGTCTGATTTGGCATGGTTTCTACAACTGGATGCTCTTCCTAATGCTTTACAGGGTGTGCTGGGTGCTTTTACAATAGAGATTTATGTATAACAATGTGTTTAGATGACTACTACACTTGGCAGAATATAATATAATATAATTTTGAAAGGTACAAAGAACATTGCAATTCCTCTCAGTCTGGATTCCATTGAGAGGTACTCTCTGATTACAAAAGCTCAAGTAATTAACTAGTTATTACTGTTTCATCAGATATAAATGTTTAGTTGATTAGTTATAGCTGTTGTGAGGTTAGTGCCAGCAACTCTTAGTGTGACCAGTAACTAAATGTGAGGTCACCGTGTAGCTTGCAGGACTAAAGGTACCCTTTCAATCATTTTCTTCAACTGCCCAGCATAATCAGTAACAGCCTTGCAGTTTCACCCATCCCTTTTAGGTTGTGCAAATTCATGAACATATTAAAGCTTTCAAACCAGCCTTTACAGGGTTTTTCAGCAAATCATGTAAACTTTTGGCTCCTTTTTTAAATTTTTACCATTGTGTTTATCAGCACATTGGAGGTGCAATGGCCCAGTGGTTAGGGCAGCGGACTCGCGGTCATAGGATCACGGTTTCAATCGCGGTTTCAATCGTGAGTGTTTATTGAGCAAAAACACCTAAAGCTCCACAAGGCTCCGGCAGGGGATGGTGGCGAACCCTGCTGTACTCTTTCACCACAACTTTCACTCTTACTTTCTATTTCTGTTGTGCCTGTAATTCAAAGGGTCAGCCTTGTCACACTGTGTCATGCTGAATATCCCCGAGAACTACGTTAAGGGTACACGTGTCTGTGGAGTGCTCAGCCACTTGCACGTTAATTTCACGAGTAGGCTGTTCCGTTGATCGCATCAACTGGAACCCTCGACGTCGTAAGCAACGGAGTGCAAAGAACATCAGCACATTATGCCAATCCTGATCCTTGATCCAACACTCATGAGTCTTTCTGTTTTAAATGTTACATTAAATCTATGGAAAAATAAAGTCTAGGCAGTTAGCAGAGTAGCTTCTTGAACACTTGACAATTTTCTCTCTCTTGTCACATATTGTTCCCACTGTAGATGTTACAAGATTTAATGTTTTGGTAATATTATTTAGCTTTTGTCTCTCATCAAGTGTTTTTAAAACATCCAGTTTAATATCAGCATAACCCCTTTACAGTTCCTTTTCACACTACTGCCTTCAGTTCTACTTGATAGCTTCTTTCCAGACATCATAGATTGAAGGCAAATGCAACAGCAGCACTGATTAATTGTCCACAACAAATATATCATAAAAACACAAATGGCCCAGGAAAGACTGATCTATGAGAGCAAAAAATTGTCTTATTCCTATTGATGCAACAATGAAAGTAAGATGCAAAGATGAAGGACTGAAGAAGAGAAAGTACTATATGATTACTGTTAACTGAAGGGTCACCAGATTTTAGACAATTCAGCCCTTGCACGTCTGACTTATGACATTACCGACACACATACAAACACAAGTTAGTGGGTTGATAGTGGTGATTATATGGGTTGCATTGAATTAGATGTTAGTGATGGTGGGTGGGTAATGTTGTTCTTGCTAATTATATTGTTGTGACTGTTTAGTCTTAAGTCAATCCTTATAGACCTAAGATTAAAGAAATTTCATTCAACTTCTAAAATACATTAGGATATCACTTTGTTTTTATTTGAAATGGATTTGCTTACCTACTTCATATTACTGTTGCTGTTTGTGTTCATGTTGATGACAGAAACACACAAACTCACACACATAATATATATGTGTGTAACGTGTTGATAGTTTTTCAAATCATTAACTATATACTTTGATTTTAACTAAAATGCAAGTTGCTGTTGAGCTACAAAGAAAGTGTAGTTTTAAATTAACAACTTAAAACTATGTAATATGAGTTTCAATAACAGTGTAATTACAGGCCATATCCTGAAATTAATGGTCGTACTTTACAATTTCCTTTAGCATGAAATCCTGTAACATGGGGGATGCCTGTAGTTTGAACTACAGTAATGTGAAGCTTAAAAAAACAAAATCCACTACGGGAAGCACTGATGACTTCCAATGGTAGACAAAGTGTTAAATGTTTTAAGCAGGTGTATTTGCCTGGCAGAGGTCTGCATTTGCTTAGAAACAAGAACAATTGGAAATAATAGAATGAAAGGTAAGTTCTTTTATTATTTAAGTGTAAACAACTTGCATAGTTGATCAAACTTAAAAAAACAAACAAAAAAAAACAAAACGAAAAAAAACCATGAATGTCAAGGTAGATTGTTTCGTTTTTGATATAATTACAAAGATACCCTCAGTTCCTCCATGCAGACAAGACTCGGAGGTCATATTTTTAAACATCTCTTTTGGATAAAAGTATACATTTAATCGAATTTAGTAACATCACAATTGTCTTACATCTGAAGATTAATAGCAAAAATCTGTGAGGGAAACATGGTTTATTTTTTTAAAATAAAATTCAGTAACTAAAATCACCATATTTGGACAATTAAATCCAGCAGAGTTTTAATTAGATACACGAAAAGATGATGATAATAATAATAATGATAGCAATTGTTTTTTTTTTTTTCTAAAATTATATTTTATTTCTGTAACTGAAAGTGCAGAAATTAAATGGTTATATTGTAATATTTTGATTACAGTATATATATTCTACAAAATATTAGTTTCAATTGAGGAACCTGGTCAGACCAATTTATATATATATATTCTGGTCATATATAAATGTATACATAGGCTGATATAGACCACTACATATATATATATATGCACACACCCAAACCTGACAGACCACACACACTGAAACATGCGATTGCCTGTTTGAATGAAAATGTGTGTATTTTATTATTGAATGTACACACTTGACCTCACCAACTGAAGAGAGAAAACACAATAAACTCATTAACATTTTTCTTTTTTTTTTTACATGATTGCAATAAAAGAACCTACATTAAAAGGGTGCAATTACTACAAAACTGTTTGCGATGGACTGTCTCCTGCTGATTCTAGTTTGGCAGCATAAAAGCCAACTTCAACCTTCATTATCATTTTTTTCCTCCATCGTTTGATATTTCTAAGATATACATAAATATTGTCTAAAAAAATAAATAAATTAAACTCAAAATATATTTTCGGTGGTGGCAATAATTTAAAAGTGAGATGTTGTAAAGTTTAGAAGTTAACTGGAATACTTTCCACAAAGTGTTACTGAAATTGTGTTATTCAGTGATGGCTAGTTTAATAACAAACAATAATTTCATTGACGGGGGGGAAATTTAAAACAAAAATATATATAAAAAAAAAAAGTCAACAAAATCAAAATAAATATTAAATGCAACCATCATTAATGTATCTGTTACTGAAGAAATTTTGACACAGCTTCAGAATATTATAGCATTCATGATAGATAACCTTTTACCAGTTCTGTTTAACACATATGTATCAGTCTATACTAGGCGTGGGTAAACATTTTTGAGAAGTGAGCCACATAAGACATGGCCCATCAATAGGTGGGCCACACTACTAAAAAAAAAATTTTCAAGGTAATTTTTTTTTTTGTTGGGTATTCTATTCAGAAAGTCCTGCAGGCTGCACTTTGCCTATGACTAGCCTATTATAGTTTGTTTGCCATCCTATTGCTTTTATTTAAGGGAAACAATTTCAGTAAAGAGTGGGAGGAGATGATAAATGCCAGTGTCTCACAAATGCACTTGTAAAATATTGGTGGTGAATGAAGCTTGATTCACTTGAGTGGGATTAAATATTCTTGTCTTACAGAGCAAGCCGATGTCTTAGCATTTAGGACAAAGAGAAAGAGAGATAGAAAAAATATGCAAAAGTTACAAAACAAAATGATTTTTTGATCATTGAATTCATTTTAATTGCAAGAGTAATTATGAAACAAAATAAATAACACACACACAAATAAGATATAAGCAATAACATAGGAAGACAATGGAGTAGTGAAAGCAGAAAGGGGGGGGGAGTTGAGAGATTCTTTTTTAAGCTGGTAGAAAAATAGAAGATAACTTGTTAAATTGAAAAGAAAACCTTCATTTAAGAAAGCTGACTTCAGGTTTTCTTTCAATTAACAATAATTTCATCAAACTGGATTATTTTGGGTAACAGAGTTAGATTTCAGTAATTAATTCCATGTTATGAATAAACATGAAGAAATATCGTAAACTGACTTGAGTTTAAGTGAATAATGAATAATAATTCTAACATCACTTGGCAGGTTTTCTGAGAATAGACAGGTTTATAACTTGCTGGGTGACTGCATTAGTGATTTAACACTACTCAGTGTTTAAGTAATAAGGTGAGTAGCCAAAATTTTCTTCCAAATCAAAATTATGTAAAACAAAGAAATATATTGCTTTTAGAAAAAGAAGGAAATCAGTTTTAAAAAATATTGCAGATGCTGTGACTAACACATCTATTGTTATTATTATTATCATTTGAATTGTCAGATAAATTTGTGTTTTTACTCCCCAGCACTCCATCATCATCTGCATGAAAAGAGATATTTATTCAATTTCAAAAGTCATAAAAGTTGTAGAGGAAGAATGAAAAAAAAAAGTGTTAATTCTAATAACATTGGAAAGGATTAAACAAATGAATTTATCTGATAACTCAATATCTACTGTATAGAAAATATTTTGACTCCTGTGTATGCATATAGATTGATGACTACATAAACGACATACAACCTTCCTAATCTGTTAATCTAAAGAAAAAACAAAACAAAACCTTTTACTTCATAGTTAAAAAGTTGCAACTCATATTGAAGCTTAAAAGATATTTGATTAATCTAGGATCCATTCATTCTTAGATTTTTAGAAATAGTTTCTATTGCAGAGAATAAACAACTGCATTTTCTAGTTTGATTCTGTTTAAGGTAATTTATTTTGAATAGACGATTTACATTTTACTGTAAGGAAATATGGTAATACTATAAAATTCTGTTATATACATATATAATCTGTTGGTGGGTAAGATTCAGAGAAGAAGCACTCTTATATGAATAGAATACAGTAGTTTATATACAGTTTCATCCCAGGTTGAGCTTTCACAATACTTTCTAAATTCAAATCTCATCAAAATTAACTTTGCTTTCCATCCTTTCATGGTTGATAAAAATGCCAATCATGTATTGGGGGAATATGTGTGTGTGTGTGTGTGTATGGCAGTGTCATCCTACTCAGTTACTTATTTCCTAAATTTGTGGTTTTGTATCTCAGATAGTATCACTATTTTCAAGTCACTTGTTGAAAAACTGCAGTTTTAATTATTTTCCAGGCAAGCATGGGCTAGACAAATACATATTATCAATGCATTGTTTCATTTTATACGTTTTTAGGTGATGTTGGTTTCTAGAATGCTGGTGTTCTGTCATTTTACATACTTATTATCATGTGATATGGGCCTACAACTGGAGCCTTTCCTGTTGCTAACCCATACCTGTTTTTCAAGAAAGATATATCTTATTCTACATGTCTCTGAAAGTTCAGAAGATAATTTGTTTAAAGGAAAATTACAACAAATGTTGCTGCATCTAGCTAAAGTTTTTCAGAATGTACATACTTACACACATATATAGGCATGTATGGATATATGTATATGATGGTCTTTCTACAGTTTTCATCTACCAAATTCACTCACAAAACATTGGTCAGCCTAAAGTATCATACAGTGGGACTGAACCTGAAATTACATGGTTGAAAAGCAAACTTCTTAACCACACTGTCTCTGTAATAGAAAAGACTTCAAATAGAATTATCTAAAGCAATTAAAGTTACTTAAAAAAAAGGAACTTTATTTAGAGACAGGACCAATTTCTTAAAGGAAAGACATAAAACTGATATAAATAGCCTTGATGTTATACTGGACTAAATCACTCAAGAAGGATGAAGTGTAAAGTTAATGTTGCATGTGTCTGTGGAGTGCTCAGCCACTTGCACGTTAATTTCATGAGCAGGCTGTTCCGTTGATCGGATCAACTGGAACCCTCGACGTCTTAAGCGACGGAGTGCCAACAACAACAAAGTTAATGTTTAACAGCACTAGAAGACAGAACAGTGATGCAGCTAACAACTATAAGGTCTAGGTCTTGTTCTTTATCTTATGTACTGCTGCATCAACTCCAACAGCTTAAATATTAATGGTACCAAAACACAAATTAAGACTTACTTGAATCAAGGCCAGTGTAAACCAGAATGGGGTGGCGGGGTGTAGTTTTGGCACAACTGCTTTGGTGATAGACCATTTGGCACTGAAGGTAGACATAAAGAGAGAGGAGGAGGGGAGAGACGTTGAGATATATTAAATATCGAGTTACTTCCCTTTACAAGATACAAACGTGCTTCGGCAGATTATTTTTGCTGGTAAAGGAAAAAGTTCATTATCATCACTTAATGTCTATGTTGATACAGGGTGGACGGTCAGAACAGAATAAGACGGATCCAAAGACCGCATTGTGCTCCGATGTCTGCCTTGACATGGTTTCTACAGCCAGATGCTGAATCTAATGCTAACAACTTTGTAATTAGGTGGGTTTTTTTTTTACATAGCACAGCACTAGTGAGGTCACCGTGACATCTGCAAGATTAAGATCTCCTTTGACAAACTGTGGCTTCACTAGAGAGGGAGGTGACTTTTTTTTTTGCTAGAGGGTGAGAAAATGGGCTTGTAAAGAACTTGTTTCTTGCTGTAGAAAAGCAATATGGCTACTCACATTACTGATGAAAGTGTGGCCAGGGTGAAGCTAGGAAGGAAAATATATCAAAAATTGTAATTCTATTTAGTTTTCCATGTAGTATTTACAAGCATCCTTATATTTCTCTACTTTCTGCTGTGCTTGACGTCCAACTAAATAAAACCAATTATGAAGAATAGAAACAAAATTGTTTCAACACCAGAATGTCCTACATCAAGCAAGTTTTGTGCAAAATCAGTGGCAGAGGAATGTCCCTAACTAGTGTTTGACTGCTATTTTATTGACACCAGTAGGATCTGATCCAAGACTGCAAAGGGACAATAAACAGTGTGAAATATTCAATCTAATACTGCATCTCTTCTGCCACAACAAATTTTAATAAATGATAACAAGAATCTGTTTAATTTAGGCAAAAAGCCAGTAATTTTTAGGTTTGTCAATATCACCAACCCTAGAATTTGAGGGATACTTAATTTTAATGGCTCTGAAGGAGTGAAAGTCAACATTGACTTAAGTGGGATTTGAATTCAGAATGTAAAGAACTGGACAGCTCACCACATTTTAATAATAATGATGATAAATAATCCTTTCTACTGTAGGCATAAGGCCTGAAATTTTGGTGGGATGGGTAAGTTGATTACATTGACCCCAGGGCTCAGATGGTTCTTATTTTATCAACCCTGAAAGGATAAAAAGATAAGTTGACCTGGGTGAAATTTGAACAAAGAATGTAAACTGAGAAGAAATGCCAGTTAGCATTTTGTCTAACACAAAAGTCAAAACAAGCAGCAACAAAATTTGAACTCGGGACATAAAGAGCTGGAAGAAATACTGCAAGGTATTTCTTGGAATGCTCTAACTTCTCTTACATAATGATGTAGATACTAACTGTTAAGAGTAAAAATTAGTTAAATATTAATTAAGTTTTCAAACATGTGTAGGGATAAAACCTATACATCACTTTATAAACCTTTTGTAAATGTCAAAAAAAAGAAAAAAAAACATCATGCCTAAAGGCAAAATTAATAGTTAAAAAAATTATAATTCCCTTTTCATTATTGAGTATTTTTCTTGGTTTATTTTATTTTATTTAAAAGAAAAAGTACATTTTTATATCATTAATTCTGTAAAAGTGAAATACTATTTATAGAAGTAGCGCTAATGACATATAAATTAAACTTTACGATACGAAATGGAAGCTAAATATTGTCTTAGGCATATTAATTAAATCACCATTCCTGATAAATCTCATTTTTTTCTTCTTGTTCTTTACACACACACACATATATATACACATGTGTGTATATGTTATTTTTTTAGTTCATGCAACATTTATTGTATCTCCTGTCACAAAAGGTTTTATTTTTAAACAATCTTTTTGAAAGAAACAATAAAACTGAGTTAGTGGAGAAGTGATGATTTAAGTGTATTTAAGAGCATAACAAGGAACCAAAGAGATTATGTTAGTTCTACATCTGGGTGATATAAAGGATCTTGATGGACTCCAGACAAAACTTCAAGTTGGAATACAAATGAAGAACTAACAAAGGGCTGTTAATAGTTTTGATTCTTGCTGCAAATAATGTAGTACAGCAAGCAACACAAACAAATAAAAGAAAGCAAATGAAAGATTGTGGGGTAAAATAAAAAGAGAAAATTCTAATAGAACTGGATGTTTGTGGATATTCAAATAATTTCTGCTGTTAATTTTCAATCTAATATTTCAGGAATCTATTTATGTCAAATAAACAATAATAAATAAAAGATGTAGATAAAAGAAAGAATCTAAAAATAAATCAATAAGACATTTAAATAACAATGTTGTTAGCTGGCGTTTTTCCTGTCTTCAATAAACATGGAACTTTTATCAATAAGTTTCATTTATCCATTGATGGCATTACTTCATATATTATATATATATATAAGGATCCAAAGTGAAGAAAGATTGTTAAGAATGTCATAGTGGAGAAGAAAACTGCAAGGTCAATCCAACAGTTTAATATAATAATAGTGATGGTTTAAAATTTTGGTACAAGGCCAGTAGCTTTAGAGGCAGGAATAGCTCAATTACATTGCCACCTGCCTCCTACCCTTCTCCTGTGCTCAACTGGTACTTATTTTATCAACCTTGAAAGGATAAATGACAAAGCTGACTTCAGCAGAATTTGAACTCAGAATGTAAAGAGCCAGAAGAAATGTCACTAGACATTTTGTCTGGCATGCTAACTGCCTTAATATTAACAATTCTTTCTACTAAAGGTGAAGGCCTGAAATTTTTTGGGGGAGAAGGGCTAGTTGATTATATCAACCCTAATGTTCATCTGGTATTTATTTTATCAACACTGAAAGGATGAAAGTTAAAGCTGACCGTGGTGGAATTTGAATTAATAATATAAAACCAGAAGAAATGCTGCTAAACATTTTGCCCAATGTGCTAACTATTCTGCCAGCTGGCAGTAATAATAATAAGCCTTTCTGCTTGAAATTTTACGGGAGCAGGCTAATTGATTACATCAACCCCACTGTGCAACCGTTACCTATTTCATCGACCCAAAAGGAGGAAAGGCAAAATTGACCTCGATGAAATTTGCACTCAAAGTGTAAAGACAGACGAAATGCTGCTAAGCATTTTGCCTGACCATGACCTGCTAATAATTCTGTCAGCTCGCCCCATTCTTAATAACAATAATAATATGACACATCTTCCCTTATCTTGTATCTGTCAAGAGTAATTGGGTAATATTGTTTGTAACAAAACAACTGATACGCACTTTCTTCATTTATATCAGACAAAGAGAAGGAAATGGGTAAGAGAAAAATATGAAAAAATAAATAAATAAAAGAGAAAGAGGGTTTATAATAAGAGCTGATCAGTGTAGAGCATAATGAAAATAAAAAAGGCTTATTTTGCTTTGATTGTAAGTAGGTTTAAATTACTATTGACTCAATAGTATTTTTTTTTATTTTTTTTTGCATTCTATTTTTCTCTTTTATTGCATTACTCTCCACTGGCAAGGCTCAACAGAGATTACATGATGGTTTCATTAATATTGGCCTCTCTTTTTCTTCTCATCCTTCAGTTGACATTCAGCAATGCAAATGGTGCAGAAAAGAGGGATGAAAGGGGAGGTAATAAAGTTATTAGGAAGTGAAGAGAAATATGATAGCTTTCAATGGCACAAGACCCGAAATTTGTAAATAGTGAGTATTACAGTTAAATGGATTGACTTAAAGTATATAATTACTGGTATGTATTTCATCGAATTAAACTACGGGGGTAAAGGGAAAAAATAAATACCTCAACGAATTTAGTCTAGTACTCTACTGCTTCTGTTACTCCACTGCAATAATAATAACCCTTTCTAATATAAGCACAAGGTCTTAATTTTGGGGAGTGGGAGAGGGTTAGCCGATTATATCGACCCTGAAAGAATGAAAGGCAAAGTCAACCTTGGTGGAATTTGAACTCAGAAGGTAAAGCTGCTAAGCATTTTGTCCAGCATGCTAATGATTCTGCCAGCTTGCTGTCTTAATAATAATAATAATAACAGTTTTTTTTTTATTTAGGCAGAAGGCCTGCAATTTTGAGGGGACCTGAGTTTAGTCAATTCTGTTGACATCAGTATTTGGCTGGTACTTTATTTTATTAACCCTGAAAGGATGAATGGCAAAGTTAACCTTGACAGAATTTGAACCTAGAATGTAAAGACGGACAAAATGTTGCTGAGCATTTTGTCTGCCATGCTAACATTTCTGCCAGCTCACCGTCTTAATAATAATAATAATAATAATAATAATAATAATAATAATCATAATAACATTTTGAATAAAATCATTGTAAGAACAAGTGATGTTAGCTGTTATGTGTTGATCTACCTGCATAAGTGTGTGTGTGTGTGTGTGTATATGTGGTGAGAGAAGGGAAGAGAGAGAAATATGTATGTAAAAAAAAAAAAGAGAAAGAAAAAACAGGAGCAGGTGTATGTGCTTGTTATGTACATGTGTGTGCATGAAGACAAATTTTTTTCGTCTTAGAAAGGTAACTGTCATTACATTTGAATGTATGTACATGTGTGTGCATAAAGATAGAAATTTTCTTATTGTCTTAGAATGTGACTATCATCACGTCAGGATGTTATTCTATGCAAGCACATTTTGGGTTGTGGATGTGTAGGTGTGCTTAGCGGAAGAAGAAGTCTTAACACACGTACACACAGAGAAAGTATTTTTTTCTTCACCTACCCCTCCCCCCTCTCACCAAAATTTGGTACATTTTAGATGGCTGTTCTGAATTCTGTTAGATATATATATAAAAAAAAAAGATATGAAGCCTCAACCTGGTATGACTATTACAGCCATCATCCAGCGATATATAATATATATATGTGTGTGTGTGTGTGTATATATATATATATATATACACACACACATATATATATATATATATATATATATATATATATATATATATATATATATATATAAAGAATGTCTGTGCCTCATGTCTTCAGGTATCAGGATACAGCGGTAGTTACAGATAGAGGCCAGTTGCTTGTTCTCATAGAGCAAACAGTGGACTGTCATCATCGTCTTTCTGCAACTGGCGTCGAGGGTTGACAATGGGTGGCTGTGACGTAGAACCAGCAGTACTTGCAGAAATTGTTGGTAAATTATCAGCAGCAGCTGCCCGCTCTTGAAGGAATTTGTCAAACTCTGCAAGACAGATAAAGTACATATTGATATATATATATATTTATATAAAATACTCAATTCAAGCATTTCTTACTATCCAAAATAAGCAAAAAAGATGGGCTAGTGAGACACATTAAGGCTATGTCAGTGAAGAAGTCGAAAAATAAGTCAGTCTCTATACATCACCAAACAAAAATTTGAGTTGAAATAAACTGAGAGAGACAGCCATCCATTTTTGTGTAAAATACTCACGTACATCACCCCTTTATTTATCAGAATTCATGCTGTTGGTCTATTTGAGTTACTTTCCTTGATTCATTTTGATCTTTAATTATGCAAATTATAGTGGCAAAAAATTATTAGCAGCTCTTTCTCTTTATCTTACAATCCTTATCAGCTGATCAAAGCAGGCTAGAGTAGATTCAATTATGCCTATGAAGTCTAATAGACTGAAACTTGTCCACAATTGTCTGCAACAAAGATCAGATTCTCCTTTCCCTACCAAGAATGTAAATCAACTTAGATTTATTCCTAATGTCATGACATTATCTCCCTTTTTCTTTAGAGGGGTGCTAACAACTGAAGCTAGAATTTTGCCTTTTTTTCACTGATCCTCCACCCTTTTTTTTAAAGTCTTTTAGTCAGGAGGAAAAGTGGTATATATAAGGCCTTCAAGACTAGTGGAATGCAGGAGGCTAGTATTCCAAAACCAACGATATGATTTGAATACTTTCAACAAAGTAGACTCGACTAAAAATACCCAAGATTAAGTTTCCTCCATCCAGATTGAAGTCTAGAGGGAAATTTCACTCATGATATTTATGCACAAGTTGTTCAGCACATCACCCCTTTAACTTAATAATCATTGTAGATTGTTTTGTTTTTGATTTGCAAGATTCTTGATGCAAATTGATATGTATTGAAATACAGGAGGGTCATTATGCTAATAATAAACAACACACGCCTGTTATATTTCACTTATATTACTAGTAAATTCTTTAATATTTAACCAATTAATCAAAGACAGACAGGAGTAGAGAGAAAATGCCATTGATGAGATTGCAAATGGTGATGAAGGGATATTGACAAACCTAGCTGATTGATTGACTAACAATCAAACTATCAATTAGTTAGACTATTAACCACAGTATGTTTATTACTGGTATAAAAACCTACCTGAAATACAATAATATTATAGATAATCGTGTAGAGAAATGTTAAAATAAAAGAAAAAAATATCACAATGAAATTATATTGTAGAAAAAGTAGATTAGTTGTGTGAGGTGCAATTGATTACATGGTAATAAACCCTAAATGTGTTATAGTCCTTGTGTTTTGTCTCAATACTACATACATTATTCTCCACATTTCAGACTGAATGGGAAAAACTGCCATTTGAGCCATTGCAATAATTGATTAAAAAAAAAAAAAGACAAAAACTAAGTCATTCTTGGGAATAACAGTTATATATAAGGCCTCTATTAGTCAGTGTTGGCTCTGTATCTGCACATATTATTAAGCTCATGCAAAATTTGTTATATCTCCCGTCACAAAAGGTTTTATTTTTAAACAATTTTTTTGAAAGAAACAATAAAACTGAGTTAGTGGAGAAGTGATGATTTGAGTGTATTCTTGGAGAATAACAAGGAACCAAAGTGATCTGGGTGATATAAAGGGTCACAGTGAACTCAAGATAAAACTTCAAGTTGGAATACCAAAGAAGAACTAACAAAGGGCTGATAATAGCTTTGATTCTTGCTGCAAATAATGTAGTGCGGCAAGCAACACAAACAAATAAAAGATTATGGGGCAAAATAAAAAGAGAAAATTCTAATAGAAATGGATGTTTGTGGATATTCAAATAATTTCTGCTGTTAATTTTCCATAATTTTCATGTATATGTAGACCTGTGCGGTTCATGCATGCAAGTCTCCTCATATCACATCACTGGGAAAGGCCACTGACTTGGGCTGATACAGCTTGACGTCAGTATCATTGCAAATATTATTGTCAGAATGTAAAGAGCAAGAACAGATGCTGCAAGACATTTTTCTTTATCATTTAACAATTCTGCTAATCAATGGAGAAAATGTAATTAATGTTGACCTCAACAGGATTTGAACTTAGAACACAAAATCAGATTAAATGCTGTAAGACATTCCATCCCACACTCTAACACTGTTGTCAATTTGCTGACTTGAATAACAATTAAGTCAGTATTTTTACTTCATCCCAAGTCTGTTATGTACTAAAATGGTTAAGACAACAATCCCATCATTTGAAAACTAACATACAAAACAAAGAAATAAGTAAAAATGTAAATGGAAACAGTTAAAAAAATGTTTCATATTAACAGTAGAAATATGAATTATATATATAAAATAATTAACTAACCTGAACTGCTTATGGATTCTGTACCTTGTCCATCCTATTAATATATAAAATTTTGACATTCTTTAAAAAACAAAAGTAATTATATTTTTAACTGCAACATAGTATTAAATGTGTTCCTTTAATAAAAATATGTCAGGATGTCAGTTTTCTAACAAAAAACCAGATTAGTTTAAACCATTTATGTAGTGAATCCAATCTATTAGTAGCAGTTACCTGCCATTATTAAAACAGATATTATTTATATTAAAAACGACCAAATTATTTTACTAAACTCTTCAATATATTCAAAATAATTGAAACGAAGAGAGAATATGCCAAAAGAAATTTGGTAACAAAAGGGTTAATATATTTTGAGGAATCCAGAGTAAAATTTGTTCAGCTTGGTTGCAAAACATTTGGTTATTATATTTAATACTTTTAATTTTTTTTTTTACTATAAATGAGGCAAGTATATAAATACTGATAAACGTCTTTCTCATTTACTTCTATGATGGTTTTGGTTTGCCTAGCTTTGAAGTATACCGTTTTTTTTTAATGCTGTAAGTCTTCGAAAGGATTTCCCATAGATGAACTACTGCAGCTAAAAGCATTTAACAATACTTACATTAAGTATGTGAAATTGATAATAGACAACAGATTTGAAAGCGTGACTTAACAGTAAAAGTCAAAGTGATGTGTGCATACACATTTCAATTGGTATGCATGAAGGTACACACAAAACATAACACACTTCACTGATTGCATCAGACTGTAGCTAGGTTATCCAGATATTACACACACACAAAATCATGAAGAGAGACTTACATTGGCTAACCACTGTGCCATCTCCTTCAAGTCTTCTTCTTTATCAGACAGCTAAGAAAAAAAAAAAAAGAGAAAATATATTAGAAACATAAGGAATATATATATATATATATAT
>NC_068982.1:70029329-70037304 GCF_001194135.2 Octopus bimaculoides | reverse complement strand
TACAAATTATAAGTGCTAATCTTGTATTTAGAATGTATGCTTACAATATTTACAGTCATACATCTAACAATATCAAGTTGCTACAAGAGATGCTAGGTGTCAGGTATATTTAACAAAGGGAGAAGCTGACAGAACGAGGTTTGTACATGTTCTGTGACACAAGGAACAGGGGTGTGAAATAACCCAGATTGCAAAGTTGTGTACAAGAGAGGACTGAAATGTTGTTAGGAAGAAGCATGTTTGAAATGTAAATGACACACTTGTCCTTACTGACACTGTAAAGAAAAAGGCAAAGAAATGCTTTTCTGTGAAGTTGTTGAATAAGGAGAATGTATGGGAAAGAGAAGGTCTACTCCAAGTGTCACAAATACATTTATGAAAATGGAGGTAGGGGAGGTGGGTGGACTAATGAAATGATTCCAAGAAATGTTTGAACAGATCCCTAGAGATAATTGATAGTTTTTGTTGCATAGGTGACCTAATTAGTAGCGAGATGAATACTGAAAGCATTGTATCTAGAGTGAGAACAGGGTGGGAAAAGTTCATGAAGCTGTTACCTCTGCTTGCAACAGAATAAGGGGGTAAATTGTGTAATACTTATACATAAAGTATGATGCTGCATCTCAGCAAAAAATGGGCCTTCAATATAGATGTGTAATGGTTATAAAGAAATGAAGTAAGTATGCTCTATTGGATATGTAATGTTAATGTGCATGAACAACGGAGCACAAAGGAGCTGAGAGAAAAGTTGCATATAAGAGGAATCTTTTATGCAGTGTGCAAGAGAGAAGCCTGTGCTGGGTACAGGTATGTAATGCATATGGAAGGTGATAGTTGTATAATGAATTGTTGAGTGCTCAAAGTTGATGGAAAAGGGAGACAAGATAGGAAAGAGAAGTGATGAAGCTGACACTCTTGAATGAGATATCAAAAAAGAATAGTGATGAATGGTGACATGAAGTGCTGGAAATGATCTGACCACTGGTGCAAGCATGGCAAAATATTGTTAAAATGATAGCAGTAATAGAAGCTAGGATGTATGTCTACACTGAGTCTCTTGTATCTATTATATTCCTATTAAATCTCCACCCACTGCCCTCTTTGTTATCTTCTCATCTACCATTTATCTTCTCTTCTTATTCACTGTATCACAGTGCCACATGTAGCTATGGATGACAATTAATCAGGCCTTATTTAATCATCTATTTATCACTCCACTCCTCTTCCATCGCACAAATATGTAACAAGGTATGATACTAGCTTTGTTCGTATTCAGTATCCCTCACCATCATCCTTCTTTACTGCTTACCATCACTCGCTTGTTCTCTCCTCCACTTTAATCACTCGTCATCATCATCCACCTCTCCCATTTACTGTTACTCATCTCTATTGCTAGCTTTGCATTACCATCATTCATATTTTGCTATCCATTAAACTCCTCATGTAGGCTTCTTATTCAATCTCCTTACCAATAATCAGTATGTAACTGCCTATCATATCTCTCCTCCATTACTCCCTCTCCTACCTATCACTCTATTTCTCTTCTTTCACTCTTTCAGTCACAACTATCTTTTATTCACTCTCTCAGTCAAGTTTGCCTTGAACAAACAAAACAACATAGGGTGGAGAGGACTCTTTAGTCTTACAGAGAATATGACTACCACTATAGTGCTGGTGCCATGATAAAATGCACCCAGTACACTGTTAAGCAGTTGGTGTTAGGAAGGGCATCCAACAAGAGAAACCATACTAAAAATGAAACATGCAAGCAAGACCTGGTCTTTTGACCCAGTTAGGAGAGAGCAGTAGCTCTAAATAAAACAGATTTGAACTGTAATGACTCATCCGACCATTGCTAACAGAGAAAAAAAATGATGAGGTTGAGATTATATTTTGACAGGCTTGATCTTCAGCTGTCATTAGATGAGTAAATAATCTCTACTAGATTTGAACTAGGGAATCTTTATGCAGTGTTCCTTCCAGTGGTTAAAAATGTTATAGTTAATTCGGTTGAACTCAAAAGTAGATAAAGCTATAAGTGTGTAAATAATAGGCTAAAAAATCCCATTGGATAGTAAAAATTGAAGGCTGTCTGAGGGCTCTTCTCTACTTTGAGTTCAAGCATTAAAAAAACAAATAATTTCACGTCTCTCAAAGTTTTAGAATTCTTATGACAGAAATAACTTATTACAATTAGTTTGAATGCAAGTCTGGGACTCAAGAACTATGGATACATCCAAGAATAAGACTTGACAGTTAGTGATCAATCAAGAAAGAAAAAAGTGTAGATGTAATGATAAGGTAAGCAGTTTGAAAAAATTATAATGCTATATAGATAGTTGCAGAGAGTAACATAACATTAGAGAGTGAATATAATGAAAGTTGCTATACGTATATATCATCATCATCATCGTTTAACGCCCGCTTTCCATGCTAGCATGGGTTGGATGATTTGACTGAGGACTGGAGTGTGGCAAAGGTTGTTTTCTGCACATTTTCAGTCTTTATTGCCCCTGAGCATCTGCCACATACAAAAACTATCTTGCTAGTTAGCCTTCCTTTGATATTGCTGCACCACTTATGTGTCCATAGCTTACACTGGGCACATCTTATGGAGTTTCGACCTACGCCTTTTCTACAGATCGAGCAGGGCCATCTACCTGAAGGGGTTTGTGTTTTGTCTACCTTCCTACTTATTAGGACTTTGGTTTTAGCTAGGTTGACTCTAAGGCCCTTCGATTCTAGTCCTTGCTTCCACACCTGAAACTTCTCCTCTAGTTCTGATAGTGACTCAGCAATTAAGGCAAGGTCATCAGCATAGAGGAGTTCCCAGGGTCATTCTGTCTTGAATTCCTGTGTTATTGTCTGGAGGACTATGATAAATAGGAGGGGGCTGAGGGCTGAACCTTGGTGGACCCCTACCTCTACCTGGAATTCTTCACTGTACTCGTTGCCAACCCTCACCTGACTGACAGCATCCCTGTACATGGCTTGTACAGCTCTCACTAACCACTCATCTATCCCTAGTTTCCTCATTGACCACCAGATAATGGAGCGGGGGACCCTGTCAAAGTCTTTTTCCATGTCAATGAAAGCCAAGTACAGAGGTTTATCTTTGGCTAGGTATTTCTCCTGCAGCTGTCTTACCAGAAATATAGCATCAGTGGTGCTTTTCCCTGGAACGAACCCAAACTGCATCTCATCTAAACTGACTCTTTCCCTAATTTGTTGGGCTATGACCCTTTCGGTAACCTTCATTACCTGGTCCAACAACTTGATACCTCTGTAATTGTTTGTGTCTAAAGCATCACCTTTACCTTTGTAGTAGTTGACTATGGTGCTGTTACACTAGTCATTGGGTATGACTCCTTCGTCTATCACCTGATTAACTATACTGGTGACTATGTTATAGCCGACACTGCCAGATATTTTGAGCATCTCTGTAGTGATTCCTGATGGGCGGGGGGCTTTCCCTGTCTTCATACTCTTGATCGCTTTATCTACCAAGGTACTGTCAATTAGGATAGCTGGTCCCTCTGTTGGGTCGACATGTGGCAGACTCTCTTCCTCCCATTCATTCTCTTTATTAAGTAGCCTTTCATAGTGGTGTCTCCAAGCCTCTCTTTTTGCAGCCTTGTTTAGTGCAAGTGAGCCATCATCCAAGCGAACACATTTCTCTCCTACGACATCACAATTCTCTCTCACACACTGTCTCGCAACATGAAATATTTCAAGTCTTATATATATATATATATATATATACACACACACACACACATACATATATTAAAGGAAAAAACAGTATGAATGCAGGGCTTCAGCATAACCCTAGCCATTATTAAAATAAACCACAGTATCTATCTATCTATAGATAGATAGATAGATAGATAGATAGATAGATAGATAGATATACACATGAAAAAATATACAAAATAATGATTATTATTTTAAGTAACACTTCTTTTGGCTCTTTACATTCTGAGTTCAAATCTTACGATGATCAACTTTGCCTTTCAGCTTATCATGGTCGATGAAAAATAGAGTGCCAGTTGAGCACTAGGGTCAATGCTGGCCTTGTTCCAAAAACCATTATTACGACTACTATTATTATTTCCTGGGTATTTGCTTTTATTTTTTTTAATTTTTACTCTGGCAAAAGACCACAAATTTATTTACAAGGACTAATAGGTATAACTGAGAGTGAAATGGGATCTCAATGAGATTCAATCTCAGAATGTAAAGAGATGTAATCAACTAATAGAAGGTATTTTGCCTACTGCTCCGCCAATTCTATCACTCGCTAGCATTTGTAGTAGTTGTAGTAGTAATAGCAGTAGCAGTAGTAACTGAAAAAAAACTATTTATAATTTAGGTACAAAACCAGCAATTTTGAGCACTGGGGTTAGTTGATACTATCAACTCCAGTAGAATTTGAACTCAGAATGTAAAGGGCTGGAAGAAATGCTGCTAGGCATCCTGTACTAAGGATTCTGCCAGATTGCTGCCTTAATTCATTATTTTAAATTTTGGTATAAGGCCAGCAATTTTAAGGGAGTTGGGCAAGTTGATTACATTGATCTCAGTACTTAACTGGTACTTTATTTTATGATCCCTAAAAAAGATTTAAACGCAAAGTTGACCTCAGTGGAATTTGAACTAAGAATGTAAAGACCCCCAAAGAGATGTTGCTATGCATTTTGTGCAATGCATTAAATGATCATGTTACCAGCTTGCCACCTTTTGAATAATAATCCTTTCTACTATAGATACAAGGCCTGAAATTTTGAGGGGGTGGGATGGCTAGTTGATTACATTAACCCCAGTACTTGACTGGTACGCATTTTACTGACTCTGAAAGGATGAAAGGCAGAGTCAACCTTGGTGGCATTTGAACTCAGCAGATAAAGCAGGAAGAAATGTTGTTAAGCATTTTGTTCAGTGTATTAGTGATTCTGCTGGCTTTCTACAACAATAACAATAATAATAATAATGATAATGGTTTCAAATTTTGGCACAAAGCCAGCAAGTTTGGATGAGGGGGATAGTTGATTACATCAATCCCAGTGTGTAACTGGTACTTACTTTATCAACCCCCGAAAAGATGAAAGGCAAAGTCAACCCTGGTGGAAATTAAATTCACAATATAAAGACAGACAAAATGTTGCTAAGCATTTTACCCAGTGCTAATAATTCTGCTAGCATGCTACCTTAAAATTGATGATAATAATGATTTCAGATTTTGGCCCCATGCCAACAATTTCGGGGGAAGAGACTAATTGATTACATTGACCCCAGTGCATAACTGATACTTATTTCAATGACCCCGAAAGGATGAAAGGCAAAGTTGACCTTGTTGGGATTTGAGCTCAGAATGAAAAGATGGACAAAATACTGCTAAGCATTTTGCCCAGCATACTAATGATTCTACCAGCTCACAGCCTTAAAAATAATAATAATAATAATTCTTTCTACTATAGGCACAAGGCCTGAAATTTTAGGGGAGAGGACCAGTTGATTATATCAACCCCAATGTTTCACTGGTGCTTAATTTATCGACACTGAAAGGATAAAGGGCAACGTTGATCTCGGCAGAATTTGAACTCAGAATGTAGAGATGGGTGAAATACCACTAAGCATTTTGTCCAGCATGCCAATGATTCTTCCAGCCCGCAGCCTTAAAAGTAATAATAATAATAATAATAATAATAATAATAATAATAAATCACATTAGTATTTTATGTAAATAGCAAAGATTTTGATGAACAGTGAAATATACTGTTGGAATAAGCATAGGTGAGAAATATGAGCTGAGTTGGTTGCAACAATGTGAGATCTCTTGTAACTTGGTACACACAAAATCTATAATACAGTGCTACTGGTGAACTGGAAAGCAAGTGATAGATCCAAAAAAAATTCAAAGACAAAAGTAAAACATTGTTTTAATCATACAAAATACACAGAAATGATTTGTAAAAATTCCCCTGATCAAGACATGTGCCAGTTTGGAAAAAATATTGTGATTGCATTACAAATGCAGTCATACAATGAAGGTCTTTGGCAAACATAATGCAAGGAGACACGAGTGATTAAACATGTGTGGATAATAAACATTCAAAATAAATACTGTTTCTGACTACACTTCTTGCCATGCAGCCAACTTTATAGGCATATAAACACATCAATATGTAAACCAAGGTGGAGGACTTCAATATAACTGACAAGAAAAGATAGCACACAGACAACTGGACAAACATGGCAATTGATGACCATTTTCACAATGGAAAAAAAATACAGTGGAAAAAAACAACAGGAAAAAAAAAAACAAAACAGAAGAAGATATTGCTGCAATGACAATGTAAGTAAAAACACTATAAATCAAATAAGCATGCTATAAAGTAGAGAGGTAGAGAAAGAGATAAAGAGAGAGATGGGTTTGGACAGAAGACAGTGATAGAAACAGATATATATATATATATATATGTATACAATCATACATATATATATATGAGGGGTGTATAAAAAGTTTTGAGCCTAACCTAGAAACGGGGCTGTTAGATAGCTGAAACAATTTTTTCTGCTAAGTACAGTCTTTTCAGAGTATTCTTGCTCAGTTTCATGATTCTGGTATTTTAATTTTTTTTTGTTGCAGATTTTTGAATAAGCAAGTGTCGAGGTTACAAGGAAAATGGAGAAAACTGAGTATCGTGCTGTCATAAAGTACCTTCATTTGAAAGGCATGACTCCATCAAAAATCCATGAAGATATAGTGAGAACCTTAACAGACAATGCTCCTTCATATGCAACAGTCAAAAGCATGGCAGGGAGAGTGTGAAAGATAATCCCAGACCAGAGAGACCTCCAACTGCAACCACCAAGGACAATCTTGACCTTGCTCTTAGCATGATAATGCAAGATCGCCAAATATCATGATGTCAGATAGCTGAGAGACTGGGTATCGCAACTGAAAGAGCAGACAACATTGTGACAAAGAACTTGGGTTCTCAAAGGTTTCCACAAGGTGAGTCCCTCGCCTTATGACTCCTGAACAGAAATGCACCAGGTGCACATTGTCCACAAACAATCTGGAACTGTTTGAAGCCGATGAAGAGAATTTTATTGCTCATTTCATTACTATGGATGAAAGTTGGGTTCATCGCTACCAACCTGAAACCAAAGAACAATCAAAACAGTGGAAGCACACAGCTTCTCCTACCCCAAAGAAGGCCAGGGTCATTCCTTCAGCTGGCAAGGTCATGGTGTTCACTTTTTTTGATTTTCAAGGTGTCTCGCTGATCGATTACCTTGAAAAGAGTCACACCATGACAGGGCCGTATTATCCTCAGCTACTGCAACGCCTCCGAGAAGCAATCAAAGTAAAATGGTTGGGAATGCTTACCAGAGGAGTCCTTTTTCATCACAACAATGCTCCAGCCCACACCTCAGCAGTTGGCATGGCAACAATTCATGATTGTGGATACAAACTTGTTCCCCATCCACCTTATTCGCCAGACTTAGCCCCCTCTGACTTTCATCTATTCCCAAAAATGAAAGAAGCCCTAACTGGTCGCCATTATGCCAGTAACAATGACGTCATAGATGCTGTAGATTTCTCGAAGTCTCAAACAAAAGAGTTCTACGTCAGGATAATGGCGCTTCAGCACCGCTGGAGAAAGTGTTCAGCCATCAACGAGGACTATGTTGAAAAATAAATCATCAGAAGTCTTGTACCATGTTTTGTTTTTTTGAGGCTCAAGACTTTTTATAGATCCCTCATATATATATATATATATATATATATAGTGTTGACTGTTGGAAGGAAGAGTACTTGATATAGAGATTAATATTTTAATAATTGCTTGCTACTCTGGAGTTTTGTCTGAAGGCCCTGTGCACCCACAGATGAAACAGAGTAGCAAGAGACAACTCAGCCAATATATATATATATATATATATAATGATAGAGATGTATAGCTAT
>NC_068982.1:70026662-70028133 GCF_001194135.2 Octopus bimaculoides | reverse complement strand
TATATATATATATATATATATATATATATATATATATATATATACACACATATACACAGACTTATGTAAAATAAATAATTTTTTTCTTAGTACATTCTAATTGGGAAGTGATAGTAATTGGGATGGAGTTTAAATCCTATCAGTTCTTTTGTTATTCTGCTGGTTCCAGCTATTAGACTGGAACTGTTAAAAGGGAAATTCTAATTTTATATTGAAGAATACACAAGTGATTAGTTACATTTCTCATCCAGTTTCTAAGAAACGGGGAATGAATGACAGAAAAATATAAAGAAAAAAAAACTTAAAAAATTATAGTCTAGTAGTTATTATTGGCCTATTTTCCTGCACCACTCATAAAGGACTACCTCCAGTTCATATATTCCTACAACACACTAGCACACACCATCCCTGTTTAACATCTGCCTTCTATGCTGGCATGGGTTCGACAGTTTGACAGGAGCTGGCCAAGCAGAAGACTGCACCAGACTTCTGTGTCTGTTTTGGCATAGTTTTTACAGCTGGATGCCCTTCCTAACACCAACTCCTGCACAGAGTGGACAGAGTGCTTTTTACATGGCACCAGCAGAGGAAAGGTCAGTTTTGGTATGGTTTTTACAGCTGGATGCCCTTCCAAATGTCAACCACTTTACAGTGTGGACTGGATGCTTTTTATGTGGTACCAGCACTGGCAGGGTCACCAAGTAACTTGCAAGACAAGGAATCTTTGAGAGGGGAGGGGGAATTGGAGGAGGTCATCTTGTGTTAGATGATGAAAAGTTAGAGTGTGACAGAAAAACACACTCACATAATATGTATGCAGGTGTGTGTGTGTATTGATGGTCTCCATGCTTTGATATCACATTCTAATTGCAAACAAATGTCACTGTCATACAAGCAGTGTTGTTCATTTGTAATGGACAGACATGATTTCATGTTGGCCATTGTATTGTTCAGGTTTGGAGGACTAGGAGAAATATATTTGGAAAGAGGTGAGAGTTGGTAACAGGAAAAACATCCAGCCATAGAAAATTTGCCTCAGTGAACTTTGGTCCATGCAAGCATGGAAAAGCAGATATTAAAGTTATGATTTTATATATATATATATATATATATAGGTATATGATAGGGTTGCCTCAATCCTTCAGGGGTAGTCTGAAGCATCCAAGCAACCAGGGGATGTTTAAATCCGGAGGCACTCCTGGGGATCACCTATACGGGTACCGTCTTGGGTAGAGGGCATCCAGAGGCAGGTAATTTATTGTTTAAACCGTAGTTTATAATTATATTTATGTGGAGAATGGAGCAACAAATACAAGAAGAAGCAGTTCTGTTGGGCTAGTTAGCCGTTGTTTTATTGTGTGGAGGTTATGTAATGAGTCATTGTGGAGGTTGAGGTTATGTAGTGAGTCATTGTGAATGTTATGTAATAATCATTTACGTACGTTTCAATCTAGCCAATGGTTTGGCAGAT
>NC_068982.1:70018658-70024048 GCF_001194135.2 Octopus bimaculoides | reverse complement strand
ATATATAACTCATACACACAGTGTAAAAATGTAATAAGTGCAGCTATATAGTCTAACTAATGATATATATTTAAAGATTAAAATGAACAGAAGCTAATTTTTCTTTTCATACCTCTCTACATCTATTTTGCAACAAAATTGGAAAATAAAATACAAATACAAAAGAAGAAACCAAACCAGAAAACAAAATCAACTAAAAAAAATAATAATGAGATGCATCAAGTTCTTCTAAACGTTTGTCTACCCAGAAGTCACAACTACAACATTCCAACAATCTCATTCCCCAGTGGAAACAGTTCTTGCAGGAATTAGTCAGATGAAATGTTGTATTGGTAAACTAGAGCAGGTGACAAAGTGTAAGTTGACTTTACCTCAAAAGAATCACCCATCGTGGGCAACTGAAAAGTAAATAAGATAGCAATAAATATTTGAGTGACACCTAGCAAGTCAACAGAAACTAGGAATGAGGACATGTTCATAAAAACACAGTCATATTGATCTCAAATAATTGGATATAAAATTGTCAGGTTGTTCCATAAATTATCTAATTTTTACCCCAATATTTAAATTCATAAGAAGAATAAATGATCTATCATAAATCTAATTTACATTTTATTTTACTATTAATGATAATTTGTCAATCAGTCAAGAGCTTTTTGAATGCCATGATTTTAAAATGTAAGAGATATTAAAATAACAGAGACACAAAAACTGGTTTTTAGGTTACCTAAGAAAGTGAATAGTTTTTTTATTAAGATACTTCTAATAATTATCTCATGAATGGTTGCTAATTCAAACAAGAGAATAAAGAAAGATATAGTTCAGGAATTTCTGCAAGAAGTCATTATTTCAGTTTAATTATGTGTCTCTTGTTATGGTAACAATGAATTCATAACTTTTTGACTTTCCAGAAAGGTTCCATTCTATCTTCACTGTTGTTAGTATACCTCACATGGTATAGTGCTTATGAGCATTTTTTCAGGAATGCAAAATAAAGTTTTTAGGAATGCAAAATAAAGTTGTAAAAGCAAAGAGTAGAACAAATGTTAATATATTCTCAATTATCTATCTGTTTTACTAATTTTCTCCAAAGTGAAAATTTTATTCTGTATATATTAATGAATGGTCGAAAATAGACATTTCTAAAATAATTCCTTAAAAGTTTCTAACCCAGTTCTTTGGTAGCTATGGAACACTTAAATGTAGAGTCAATCATCTAGACTGTTGAATCTGTCAAACTTTAGTCACAAACATTGACCTTTTTGAAATCATCATCATTATAAATCACTTGGTATATCTTCTGTAGCTCCAAGAGGTATGATATTCCCTCGCTTTTACCATGTAAATGCAGATTTTGTATACAGGGAGTCTTGTTTACTGACTGTTGGCAAAGTACATTACAAGATATGATTGTATCAGTAACATAAACATCTGAAAAATTAAGCTTAAACAACAAGACACACACGTCATTTCTTTCTATTTAGAAAACAGCATCACTCAAAAGATAAACCTGATATCATTATTATTAATGGTAGAATGGAAACAACTTACGAATAAATAAAGTCTTAATTTCAGTGACAATAGTGAAATAAAAGACAGTAAGTGTGGATGTTTAAGACTCAGAGTTGATGGTTGGATTCATTAGCAAAAAGGCATAGACACAGGGATGTGTATGTGTATGATACATACATTGGCTATTCCAATGCTATTAGTTTCATGCTTGGCATGTCATACAGCCAACAATACATCACTAGAAATATAGTTTCCCTGGGAAAATGTGTCTATTTGTATTTGGCACATTTGTGTCAATTGCCAAGTGAGTTCGATTCCTGGACTGGGCTGTGTATTGTGTCCTTAAGCAAGACACTTTATTTCACGTTTCTCCAGTTCACTCAGCTGTAAAAATGAATTGTGACGTCACTGGTGCCAAGCTGTATCAGCCTTTGCCTTTTGCTTCAATAACATTGGTGGCATGGAGAGGGGAGGTTAGTATGCATGGGCGACTGCTAGTCTTCCATAAATAACCTTGCCCAGACTTGTACCTTGGAGAGTAACTTTCTAGGTGTAATCCCATAGTCATTCATGACTGAAGGGAGTCTTTACAGCACACACACACACACACACACACACACACACACACACATATATATATAGAATATATATATATATCTTCAAGTATAACAACACCTCTAATTATTAACCCACTAGTATATTATAATATAATTTTCTGTGAAGGCACATAGCCAAGTGGTTAGGATGTTGAGCTCATGATCATAAGGCTGTGGATTCAATTCCTGGACCTGGCAGTGATAAAACAAAGTGTCTTGCCCAAGAGCACTTCATTTCACATTGCACCAACTCTGCAGAAAATCAGTACTATTGATGCAGTTCTTTCTCCTTCCAGCTGTCACCTCCTTGATGATCTACTGCAAAAGAGTGCCGTTGCCTGTTTGTGACTAGACAGACACCTAAAATAATTAGCAAAACCATGGTACATGCTACCAGATTATACCTGTTTGTGAGTGATGGCTAAGAAAGATATTTTAACACTGAGATCTTTTGAGATTAGAAAATATGTTATATTAAAATCTCTTAACTTTTTGATGCACTGTGTCCAAAAACAATGTGAAATATAGGATGCATATTAGATGGGGCACAGAGAATGGGGGTTAATGACACATGGTGTTAATTATGATGGAACCCCAAAATGTTAATAGGGCAGGATATATACTGATAGAAAGCTAAAGGTTATCAGTGATAATATACGATATGAATAAGTCGAATTATCTATCAAAATGCATCCTCACCACACAAGTTTCAAATAACAATTAATGTAGACCTACAAGAATAGACATAGTTATAATAACAGAACAAACAAAAGGACCCCGCTAAAACAATATAAGTTTAGGAAAAAGCGCAAATATAGGTGCAGCCAGGGGTGCGTAGTTAAGAAGTTTGTTTCCCAACTACGTAGTTTAAGGTTTGACTCCACTGCACAGTGCCTTAGAGCCAATGTCTTCTGCTATGGCCTTAGACTGACCAAAGCCTTGTGAGTTAATTTGGTAGGCACAAACTGAAAGAGGCCCTGTCATATTCACTCATCTATGAGCAGTGACGATACTGTCATCTCCATTGTCAATGGGCTGCCTGCTGGTTTTATGCCTTCAAAGATATCTGGAATAAGATATCCTTTATCAACAGGTGAAGTATCTGGCATCATAAGACAATGCTTCAATAATATATTCATATAACTGATGCTAGCAAGGGACAACGGACACATAAATGAACAAAACAAACAAACGAATTGAACTATGAGAAACATGGAAAGCTTAAGCTCAAAAGAGAGCAATAAATATAAAAATATATGAGACTAAAAACAAAACCATCAGAACAAGACATAGACTGAATACAAAGTTAAGCTTTAAGCAATATCACTAAATGATTCTATCTACAAATCTACATAGCAAGGTTAGCAAGCAACAAACTGACCTGTCCATTTTTCACTTGAGATTTCATGGATACAGCTTGTCCTAAACTGCCCCGAAATTGGTCCTCTTGTTGATTGATGTAAGCAGAATTTCTAGAAATGACAGAAACAAAAATTGGTGTTAGGGTAAGAAAATAAGAAAATAAATAGTAAAGGTTTTGTAAAATATGCAAACTGATAACTCAGCCACATGGTTCAATCCCACTGTGTGGCACCTTGGGCAAGTGTCTCCTACTATAGCCTTGGGCTGACTAAAACTTTGTGAGTTGATATGGTAGACAGAAACTGAAAAGAAGCTACTCATATGTGTATATATATATATATATTTATATATATGTATGTATTTGTGTGTCTGTGTTTGTCCCCCCACCGTCACTTGATAACCAATGTTGGTGTGTTTACGTCTCTGTAACTTAGCAGTTCGACAAAAGAGACCAACAGAATAAGTACTAGGCTTACAAAGAATAAGTCCTAGGGTCGATTTGTTTGACCAAAGGTGGTGTGCCAGCAAGGCTGCAATCAAATGACTGAAACAAAAGATATATATAGCTGCAGGTGTAGCTGTGTATTAAGAAGTTTGGTTCAGTCCTACAGTGTGGCATCCTGGGCAAGTGTCTTCTACTATAGACCTGGGGCAACCAAAAACTTATGAGTGGATTTGGTAGTCGGAAACTGAAAGAAGCCCACCATGTGTGTGTGTGTGTGCGTGCATGCCTATATAGTTGCAAGCAGACATAGACACCCTCTTGATCTCTCATTCTGGACCCAGCAGAATATCAGGGAAGCAACAACTGGAGAAAGAGAGGGCTACACCAGCATATAGCTAGTACTCATTTTCAACAGAGTAGACTGAAGCTATGCATCCTTGCTCAAGCATACAACATGTAGCTTGGGCGAGTAGGACCAAAGGGGATTAATTTCTTTTGAGTATTCCTAGATATGTCCACTCTTTAGTGATAATTCTTACAAGTCTAAATAAATCTTTTAACCCTTTAGCATTCAGATCATTCTGTCTAATGAAATGCTTATTTATTCACATTGTTTTGAATTATTCATGCATTATCATGCATTGAGATTCCAATTATATGCTTGTTTATTTTTAGTATGACATTGTAGGGTAGGTGTGAGAGATTGAATATGGCTAGGCTGTATATAAAACATTGTAATATTTGGCCGGGATATGACCGGTTTAAAACAAGATTTCCCAGAATGCTTATAATAGAAGTAAACAAGGGCCTCTTATGTTACCCAAAAAATTTCCTCAGAATTACAGATGCTCATCATAAGCTGTGATTATTTTCCCAGGTGGTTTGAAACATGCAGTAGAGATGCCCAGAGTCATAATATTGTAATTGTACAAATTACTTTTTTATTTAGAATATTGAGCATTCCCTTTATCTAAATATAAGTATATACACACTACACTCTCTGAGTGGTTGGCGTTAGGAAGGGCATCCAGCTGTAGAAACTCTGCCAAATTAGATTGGAGCCTGGTGTAGCCATCCGGTTGCACCAGTCCTCAGTCAAATCGTCCAACCCATGCTAGCATGGAAAGCGGACGTTAAACGATGATGATGATGATGATGATATATATATATATATATATATATATATAGGTACACTGTTGACAATTTCCATTAGGATGAAACTGTGCAGCCCAGTGCTCTAGCTTTGCTTCACTCATGGGGTAGTCATCTACCCTGTCAGTATATATAACTGTGCTTTTACACAGCTATAAGTGGTTTAATTCTTATTTCTAGCAACATATGTGCTTGTAGGATATAGTCACAATTCATGACAACTAAATTTTGCCTATAAAGTTTAAATTGTGCCTAGTTGCCCACATTAATTTTATATATATATATATATATATATATATATATATACACACACTACATGTACA
>NC_068982.1:70009735-70016855 GCF_001194135.2 Octopus bimaculoides | reverse complement strand
ATGACCCTCTCTGTAACTTTTATAACCTGATCTAACAGCTTGATGCCTCTGTAATTATTTGTATCTAAAGCGTCACCTTTACCTTTGTAGCAGTTGACTATGATGATGCTACACCAGTCATTGGGTATGACTCCTTCGTGTATCACCTGGTTCGTAATACGGGTGACTAGGCTATAGCCAACACTGCCAGATATTTTGAGCATCATAGCCAACACTGCCAGATATTTTGAGCATCATAGCCAACACTGCCAGATATTTTATATATATATATATATATATATATATATATATACACACACTACATGTACACATGACCTGTAGGGTCATAAACACTCCAGGTTGAAAATGTTTATGTGCAGCAATAAAGGAAAAAATACTATTTGGAACTTCATGCAATAAAATTCTTAAATGATACGATATCACTCATCAAGCCAAGTGAAATCATAGTCATGGTTGATGCTGGTGTCACATAACTGGCACATAAGCAACTTTCAAGCGTTGGGCCTTATGGAGGCAAAATAAACTATGGCACATGAAGAGCTCCTTTTGAGTGTTGGGCCTTGCAGAAGCACTGACAAATGACCGAGACCTTGGCATTATGTCGTGCTTGAGAAGAAGCTAAGTAAAATCACAGTCGTGACAGATACTGGTGTCCCACAAATGGCACCCATGCTGGTGGCATGTAAAAGCACCCATTACACTCTCAGAGTGGTTGGTGTTAGGAAGGGCATCCAGCTACAGAAACCATGCCAAATCAGACTGGAGTCTGGTGCAGCATTCCAGCCCTGGTGAAACCGTCCATCCCATGCCAGCATGGACAATGGATGTTAAAGGATGATGATGGTGATGAATACAGTTTTCCTGCCTTTGGTGTGACAACATGAACACAACGAAGTGTTCCTTCTTTGAAAATGTTCAAATGATCTTCAGCGTTTTTTGATCACTTTCTTCTTTGCCATTCCTTGTTCCAAGTGAAATACATGAGTACTTCAGCATAAAGAAATGTTTTTCATCGATGCACAATGAAAAGAATTCTGTCAATGTTGTTCTATATCGTTCATTGACAGCCATGTATATCCTCATTATTTCTAAGCAATATTTTTGGTTCATCTGGTAGATGAACTTACAGTCTCACTATTGCAAGTGCTCTTTCATGAATTAAAAATCCTAAAATGTATGCAACTGCTTCACATGGTCTAATACACATACCCATTAAATATTGACTAATTTCGTTATCATTGTTTATTTGAACAGCAGCTTGGTCATTTCCTTTCAGCATGTACTTGATGACCTTACCAAGGCAATGATTTCCATGTTGCAGTGGAATTTGAATGCTCTTAAAAGAGTTTCATTATAAGGTACAAGCCATTTGTTGTTTGTTTTTCCATTATGAGATTTAACTCCTCCCATTGCAACTGATCTTCATCTATAAAGTGATAGTCTCGGTTTTTCTGTCTTTTGATTAAGATGATAAAGATTAATATTTTATTTTAAATAAAATAGTAGTTTCTCCTTTAAGGAAAAAAAAAAAAAAATACCCATGATTCAAAAAAATATCTCATAAAAATATAAGGAGAATTTGTATCTTTCAACCCATGGCACTCTGAAAGTTGTATAATTGAAGAAAAGTTGTATAAATAAAGGAAAAAAGAAAAAAATGAAGTAAAAAGTAAAGGACGGATGGGGTAGCTGTGATGACTTTTTAAAGTCACAAATTGACATTTTCAACTTGATTCTTTTTCTTAAAGGGGGAAATAACTATTTTATTTGTAATCCTTAATCATTTTAATTAGACGGCAGGGAAACAGACAAACTTTGAGTTTTAGTATAATATATATATATATATGTATATATATTATTTATCATCATCATTTAATGTCTGTTTTTCATGCTGATATGGGTTAGGCAGTTTGATGAGCCACCAAACTGCATTGTGCTCCATGTCAGCTCTGGTTTCCATGTCTAGATGCCCTTCCTAACAGCAACCATTTCACAGTGTGCAACCAGATAGTTAGATAGATACTTGTTTGATCACTATGTATGACTACGGATATTACTTACCCCATATTCTTTCTACTCTGATCAAACGATTGTCTCGATTGGGCAAACATATCAAATTCTGTATCCTGTGTGCCTGTTGAAGACCGATTCATGGCAGTAGTACTGCTGATTTGTCCAAGTGTGCTGCTTATGCTGCCAGAATTCAAACCTGTAAATATTCAGACGATAATGAAACAAGCCTTAAAAGAAGATTATGTATATATAATATGGAGGCCAAGGTGTGGTTGAGGGTTGAGTGGTTAAGACGGTTGCTTCCCAACCACAGGATTTCAAGTTCAATTCTACTGCAGAGTACCTTGGGCAAGTGTGTTTTAACATTAACCTTGGACTCAGTGGGGGGGGGGGTGAACATGCATGCATGCATGTATGCCTGTTTGTGTATTTGGTTACATTAGTGCTTTTATAGCAATCAATCATTGGTAACAGAGTTTTCAATGGTCAAACTAGTGGTTCATTGCGTTTCTGATGGTGACAAGGGAGTACCTTTAGCTCAGTGCAAAACAAATACTGTAATAAACCTCATAAAAAGAGGATCAGTTTTCACATTGGTGTTTATGTCCTTCAGCAAAAGATATACACATATGTACACACAAACATCCTGTGACTGTCCTTTATGAGAGGATGCTATGCATCATACTATGTTGCATCAACCTTGCACAGCATCCCACCCATAAAGGACAGTTGCAGGATGGGTTGAAACAACCATTGTACAAAATTTGGTCACAGTATCTGCATACCAAATTCCTCTCATAAGGCATTGACCAACTCAAAGATATGGTTCGGAAAAAAACCCCAAAAAACTGTGCAAAGTGCTATGCAGTACAATTGAACCCAAAGCCATGTAGTTGCAAAGTGAGCTAGCCCCTGCACCATGCCTGTTTGATAGATGCTCTGTTTTCACAACAGACATAAGAAGAACCTAAATCATTGTTGTAATACAAAATACAGGATGTAGGCAAAACAGTATGGTTTGTAACCACATCATTCTGGGTTGGATTCCAATCTGCAGTACATTAACTGGGCAAATGCTTTTGGTTAAGCATAGGTTTGTGAGTTGGTAAATGGAAATGAAGTGGAAGCTCATTAAATATGTGGTGTGTGCCGATATGTGTGCGTGTGCGTGTGCATGTGTGTGTGTGTGTGTGTGTGTGTGTGTGTGTGTGTGTGTGTGGTTTTTAAAAAATATTTTTTTAATATATCAAGATGTGCCTCAATCTATGATATTCTTGATCTGCCTTGGTCATTTCCCTTTACACAAAAACAACTCTACTGTTCATCTTCCTCAGGGATTGAAAACAGGTTGATATAATCAACGTAAAGCTCTTGAAGATGTATTAAGGTGGCAGTCAAATAAATGACCGAAGCCAGTAAAAGAAAGAAAGAAAAGTACTTATTTTTATTCTCCTTCATGACTGCTAATATTAAAAAAAAAAAAAAACAACTCTTTCCTTTCCTCCGACAGAGGTTTTCAGTAAAGTAAAGTACTGAATAGAATACTTATAAATAGCAGGCAAAAAAAGAAAGAAAACAAAAAAAAAAAGAGAGAAAGCTACTAACTCATGCCTGCTAGCTGGGTGTGAATATCTGACTGTCCTGTCTGCTGGGCACCATCTTCACCTAAATCAATAAGGTTGCCAACATTTGAAGACTGACTGGATGCCTGAACCTGGTATATGAAAAAAAAAAAATGATTCAGAAATTATCAATTGTTTCAACAACTTGAATTCACTAAACTACAAAATGAACTATTCAGTTGTGTTGTTCCACTTAGAATTTGTAGCTATCAAGTGTCATTTTCTTAAAAACGGATTTCATTATTATTATAGGTTGCAGATGGGTTGGTATCACAAAAGTTAAAGTAAGTTCTCTTCAACAACATTTACAGGTTTTACTAGCTGACATGACATTAAATGAGAAAAAAAAACAAAAAAACATACTGTGTTAAGGAAAAGGTGACATGTGCAGATGTTACCTTGCAGCTTTGTACAACAGTTGAAGATGATTTAATTTGAACTACTTCTTAATTGCGTTTTGTTTTGACAAAAAGATGATTCAGACATTTTCACTAGTATTTATTTAATTAATGTAATGTAGAGACCATTCCCCACCCCACACACCCAAATCAAATATTTGTATTATTTCAGCACATATTTTTACAGCTGCATGTGTTTCCAGCAAGATATATATTAGTTCGATTAAATAAGTAACATTTTTTAAGAGTCTTAATGCAAAGATGGAAACAGTTTTAACCAAATGACTTTGTAACCAATGTCAAACACTTTAATCCTAACACTGTGGTCATAGATATATTTTGGCACAAAGTGGAAGAAAAATTCAAGAGTCCAATGAAAGTTTCTCAAGGGGAGGAGAGAGAAAGAGAGAGAGAGCAATGGCTGACTGCAAATACATAGGTGCTGAATCATGTGTACAGAATCTCTTCCATGTTGTAGTAGTAATCTGGTCACTTATGATGTGCAAATCCAGTCATCCTTTCATAATTTATTTACTTATTCTTTTAATTTGAAAAAGAATAGTTTGAACAATGAGAAAATAATTAAAAAGATATTTCAGTGTCATCTGTATGGACCAGCTCAGTGACATTAGGATTTATCAATTCTAAGAAAAAGTGGAATTAACATGTAGTTGAGACTCAATTTACGCCTTCATTAGTCAATTCTGTGGACTAGAAAAAACAAAAATCAATTTACTGATACATTTGAAATGTAAGGTCTCTGCATACTGGTGGGTTTATGAGGAGAGTGTTATTATTGTAATAAGAGAAAATAACAATAAATTTGTTGGGACTTATAAAATGTTTCTGTGAAAGAGATAAAGGTTTTGTTTTTTTTTTTCTAATAGGAGCTGTAAATCTTTCAAGTTACAAAGACTAACTGGAACATAAATTTAACTCTGAGACAGGGAGTCAATATCTTGTAAATATATGTGAAAGCACCTTGTTGTATTCAACTTAACTGTATATAGTACACCTTGGTAGGTAACAGCGACATGAAAATGGGTAAAAACCACATTCACAATGTACACTAATGATCATTAAAACACATCAGGAAATTTCATACTGATGCATGCAACAATTAAATTTTTATGACTTTTATACTAAACTAACTGCATTTTGTCAAAACCCCTAGTTTCTAACAAGATTGAGAAATTTATATAGAGACAGATTCACAAGACTTTAAGAGTTATTAAGACAGTATGTATGTATCATGTGGGTGCAAGCATGGCTGTATAGTCAAGTTGACTTTCCAATCACATGATAGCACTTTAGGCAAGTGTCCTCTACTATATCTCTGGATTGACCAAAGCCTCATCAGTGAATTTGACAGATGGAAACTGAAAGAAGTTCAACAAACATATGTGTATGTGTATATACTTCATTAAAAAGCAGCAAAAATATCACAAAAACTTTTACTCAGAGTTTCACATTCCCATTCATTGGACAGTTTTGTTTAGAATGGAGTAAGATAAAGTTATATGCAGAAATACAATTACTTTGATAGATACACATTTGAAAATGGTTTTGTTTCATTGGTCCTTTCAACTAACAATCTTTTCAATAACTGGTTGCAGGAAATAACAAATTGTGGTTTAAAATTGTATTATTATAAAAATTGAAAAAAACCTTCAATCAAAAATAGCTTATGAAGAAATTAAAAGGCCTGCATACACAGAGTAAATAATTAGCTGTAAAAATAATAATAAATTAAAAGATATATCCATTTATATTTAGTGTATATAGACATACATTATAGATTGTTTGATATGTGTATGTATTGCTAAATGTACATGTATTTTAGTGTAAAAACTTTTTAGAACTATTATTATCAAAAGTGGTGATCTGGCAGAATTGTTAGTTTGTGGGACAAAATGTTCAGCAGCATTTCTTCTGGTTTTATGTTTTGAATTCAAATTTTACCAAGGTCAACTTTGCATTTTGTACTTTTGAGGTTGAGCACTTGGGTCAATGTAACTGACTTAGCTCCCTCCCACAAGATTTCAGGCCTGGCACCAATAGCAGAAAGAAATATTTGCTGAAAATTAAAAATCACTTTGCATTTTGCTCTGTTTTGTTTTGCTTACCTGTTCATATGATGGTGGAAGATAGGAGTCTTGTGTTACAGGTGGAGTATTGCTTGCATCAGTGGTCTGTGAACCTGTCTGTCCAGCTCGAAACCGTTCAAATCTCTCATAACGGAGAAATACATTATTTAGGTCATCATTCACCCGTAATAATTCACCTGTAATTAAAGAGACCAGACAATTGCAAACTGGTAGTAAAGAGAACTGGGAATAGAGCTTAAAGAAGGCCAGTCTCAAAGAATTTAGATCAAACACTAGCATATTACATTTTACATCCGAAAACACAGCAAGAAAAGAGGGAGGACATTATATAAGAAAATACTAGGTGTTTTGCAAATGACTATGATAATGATTTTCATAGTATGATTTTGGCAACATATGTATTATAAATTTAATAGGCACAGACAAGTCACAGATGCAAGCATGGCTGTGAGGCTAACAAGTTTGTTTTGCACAGCAATTTGGGCAAGTGTCTTCTACTATAGCCCTCAGCTGGGCAAAGCCTTGTAGGTGGATTTGGTAGACAGTAAAGAAGCCATGTTTGTGTGTGTATATGCATGCACATGTAAGAAAGTGAGAGAGAGAGACAGAGAATGCTTGTCTCCTTGTTTTGACATCACATAATGTTACATAAGCAGTGTCATTCATTTCCAATATTCTGTGAAAACATGTCTGGCCATGGGGAAATATTACTTTGCTTGTAAACAGATGAGGGTTGGCAACAGAAACAGTATCTGGCCATAGAAAATCTACCTCAATAAACTCCAACTGAACCATGCAAGCATGGGAAAGTGGACATTAAAATGATGATGGAGTTGCCTTTTCTAGCTTTACTAGTTAATAGTAAAAGAAAACAACAAAAGCTGAAAATAAATATGTTTGCCATCCATATCTTAGAGCCCTTTCTTGTACATCTATATATATAAAAATGAGAATGTGTCTGTCTGTCTGTCTGTCTGTC
>NC_068982.1:69995730-70006019 GCF_001194135.2 Octopus bimaculoides | reverse complement strand
TATATATAAAGATGATGCGTAGTCTAGACGGCGTTTTTAGATATCATTATACTCTTTAACCCGGGCAACGCCGGGTATTTCTGCTAGTTCTACATATAGTTCTTTTATAAGCAGCCTAAGAAACTGCCAACCTCTACAACTACCATACTTCTTGATAACTGCTGGCATGGCACAGCCATACTTGTGTGGCTAAGAAGCTTGCTTGGTAACCATGTGGTTTCAGGTTCAGTCCCTCCATGCAGCACCTTGAGCAAGTGTCTTCTGCCATAGCACCAGGACAACTAATATTTTCTTAGTGAATTTTGTAGATGGAAACTAAGTGGAAGCCTGTCATATATATATATATATATATATATATATATATATATGACAGGTTTCCACTATATATATATATATATATATGACATATATATATGACAGGCTTCTCTATATACATATAGAGATAGATAGATAGATATCATGTGTGTGTGTGTCTTTGTAACTATGTTTGTCACTTGCAACCTATTGCTTGACAACTGGTGTTGGTTTGTTAACATCCCCATAACTTAGCAGTTCAGCAAAATAGGTTAAATACCAGCCTTAAAAAGCTTAAAAAGACAAAGAAAAAAAATATATAGTGGGGTCAATTGGTTCATTAAAAACCCTTTGTACTGGCTTATTATAAACAATCTAGTGACAAATAAAATAAACCTACTTGTGACTTCCTCATTGGCAACTTGGTCAAGTAAGTCTACAAGTCGCTGTTGCATTTGACGACAAGTTCGGTTCAGTTCCTAAGACAAATTAGAGATGGGGAAAAAAGAAACACAGTCAACTATATCTCTTAGAAGACAATAGAAAGTATAACAAGCACAAAGTTTCTGTAAAAGAGTGGGATAACGAAAACTGAACATTACAGACATAAGCACATAAATACATGTACAAGTCCTGTTTCTATATTAAGCATCAGTACCAAAGAAGAATATGGAAGTGCCATAGAGATCCATAACTATCATGACAAAGAGCTAGGTGACATTTGCAAGCAATGAGGTGAAGGAATGGGTGGGCGGTTAACAAGTTCATTTTCCAACTATAGCCCTTATGACTGAATTTGGTAGATGGAAACTAAAAGAAGCCCATTCTCTGGTATGTGTTTGTGTGTATGTATAGTAATAATAACAATAATCCTTGAATGAAATTTATAAATATTCTAATGCATCGCTACACACATTTCCACAATGTTTAGACGTGATTTGTGGAAATGCGTGTAGCGATGAATTAAAATATTTATAAATTTCATTCAAAGATTATTGTTATTATCACTATATTTATCTTACATTACATTGGTACAGCTCGGTGCAACCCCAAAAAACTTGCTCACTAATTAGCACCATTAGATTATAGCTGGCATAGTAGAATAGGAGCTTTATTTGCATATTGAAAATGTTTCCTGAAAACAAATTTAAAATATATATATATATATACATACAGGTTGCAATGGGTAAATTGTTGCTATTTTATATTATTAATTTCATGCATGTGCATTGCTTGTTTTTGATTTTGTTGCCTACACACTATAGTAGGATCAGTTGGGCACTGTTGGTGAGAAAAACATCATGACATAATTCACTCGGCTAGAAATTTGGAAACAATATACTGTACTGCTTGGCATTTGTGTCAGAAGCTCCAATACAAACATTGCAGAGTGTTTGGGTGTCAATCTGAGGACATGTACCGAGAGTGATAAAAATTAAACATCCAGTCAACATCATGGTGTTTGGAGTAATCACTAGTGATGGTGATATTATGCCTCCATTTATCTTCCTACATGGCCTTAGACTCAACACGGAGGCCTACATCAAATGCCTAGACGAGGCATTTCCTGCATTTGAGAATTTCCTTTGTGTGGTAAAAAGCTTGCTTCCCAACCCCATGGTTCTGGGTTCAGTCCCACTGTGTGGCACCTTGGGCAAGTGTCTTCTACTATAAGCCTCAGGCCAACCAAAGGCTTGTGAGTGGATTTGGTAGATAGAAAGTGAAAGAAGCCCATCATATATATATATGTGTGTGTGTGTTTGTGTTTGTTCCCCCGCCACTGTTTGATAACTGATGTTGGTGTGTTTATGTCCCCGTAACTTAGTGTTTTGACAAAAGAGACTGATAGAATAAGTACTAAGTTTAAGAAACAAGTCCTGGGGTCGATTTGTTTGACTAAAATCCCTTCAAGGTGGTGCTCCAGCATGGCTGTAGTCAAATGACTGAAACAAGTAAAAGGATAACCATATATTTGTGTGTGTCTCTGTCTTGACATTGCACACTGTGTAAACAGATGACACTGTCATACAAGCAATGTTGTTTATTTGCAATCTTTGGAGAAAATGTGCCTGGCCATTGTACTTTTCATCTTTCAAAGACCTAGAACTTGTGTGGCATTGTTTCTTCATTATGTCTTTCAAAGCCAATTGTACCTGGTACCTGAAACTACTGCCCTGCATATGAATATTCAAGACCTCATTCACCCTCAAAACCTTCTAAGCACAAACAGCATTATCAGCCAGCACGTAAAAAGCACCATTCAAATGTGGCCGATGCAAGTGCCCCATGACTGGCTCCTGTGCCGGTGGCATGTAAAAAGCACTATCCGAATATGATCAATGCCAGGCTCGCCTGACTGGCTCCTGTGCCAGTGGCATGTAAAAAGCACCCACTACACTCTCGGAGTGGTTGGCATTAGGAAGGGCATCCAGCTGTAGAAACACTGCCAGTTCAGACGGGAGCCTGGTGCAGCTGCTGGCTCTCCAGACCTCAGTCAAACCGTCCAACCCATGCCAGCATGGAAAACAGACATTAAACAATGATGAAAAAAACACCTGGAAGACATCAATAGTTGAACCTTAGTATTTGACAGATAGTTATACAATTCATGCTGCCATAATTTCTTTAAAAAAAACAAAAAAAAAAAAAAAAAAAAAAAAAAAAAAAAAAAAAAAACAAACAAGCAGTAAAATAAAATAAGAATCTTGTAATGTTAACTTACTTGCAAAAGCTCAAGATCTGAGGAGTCTACATTGTAAGGGCTGAGCTCTGTCAACATTTCCCCCATCACACGGACATTTCCTTGGACTACATCAAGTTCACTCTTCAGTTTGTCCAACTGTTCATTTGTTGGGATAATGGACCCGCTAGACATGGTAACAGGAACCTGTTGTTGCTGTTGTTGTTGTTGCTGCTGTGGTGGTGTATTTGTAGGCTGCAACAGACAATTAAATGCTAAATACACTGGCTGTAATATCTCCTGTATTCATTGCATACACATGAACTCTGTTTGCCTGTCTGTCTCTTTTTTTCAAGCAGTATGTAAAAACAAGGAGGAGGAGGAGGGAGGGAGAGGAAGAGAAGCTGCTCATGTGATATCCTGGATCAATGGATGGAGGTATGTGAATCTAGTTCAGTTAATTTAGTTTGAAGAATTTTAAGTTAATGCAATACAAAAACATATCAGAAGAAATTTAATGAGGTAACAGCAGTTATCAGAACAAAAGCTTACATACATTTGGTGTGTATGTGCGTGTGTGTGAGAGAGAGAGAGAGAGAGGGGGGAGACTGACTGACATGAGAACTAAATTAGGGCTGAAATATTTAATTTCTTTTTTTAACCTGAAAAATGAAAATGTAAACCCTTTATGACTTCAACAATGTTACAAAAATAAGGTTTCCAACTGTGGTTGCTGAAGATGGTAATTAAGGAATATTTTTATTTATTTTTTTCATCAGAATGGAAAATATTCATCCAGGAAATTAGTTGTTATGCTTAAAATTCTAGTGTTGTTCAATATTTACCATACTCTCAGGTGATGGAAGAAGTCAAATGTGGGGGCAAAAAGAAATCAGCAACATTTAAAAGGGAAGATGAAAGATCCTTAAAAGGCAATAGTGCTGATAGATAGAGGACATCCAGTTGAAGAAACCTCAAAGGGATTGTTAATATTCAACACTACAGTCTTAGCTTCACCATAGTTAAAAGAAAGAAACTGAGATTATTGAAGTCGCACAAGAAATAAATGAATAAATAAAATAAAAACATTGTAATCTCAGTGTTTGGTGTAAGAAGATAGTGATAGTTCAGGTCATTACACACACACACAGTAGATTGACTGGGTCTTCTGTTTCCACCTTTTACATCTTATTCAACTTGACTGATTGAATAAGTCACAAGAGATGCAACTTGAATTCCAAGTTCCAAGTCAATCCAATATGTCTAATTTAACTCCATCAACAGCACTGAGTCCTTCCAGCAGTATGTGCCTGGTCTTATTTCAAACAAACACAAACACATATTTCATTTGTTCAACTTCTTTTTTTTCCATGCCAATATGACTTAGACGAGAGTGGTGTACTCTGAGGCAGAACTTTTATGGCAGGATGCACTTCCAGTTGCCAACTCTTATCTGTTTTTTAAATGTTTCTTTTTTTTTAATATATTCCAGAGGAATTCAAAACAGCAGAACTAGCAAACAACTTGCTGATAGGAAAGTCAACAAATATCAGTGGTTGCAGCCCATCCAAAAATGGCAACATCACTATCTTTAGTCACAGCTCATCAGAGATTAAATATTTACATATGGATACAATGATGGGTTTTTACCAGTTTCTGTCTTCCTAAATCCCCTCACATGACAATCGTTGGCCTGAAGTCAAAGTCGAAGACACTTGCTCAAGGTGCTGCACTGTGGAGCTGAACCTGAGGCTGTGTGATTGGAAAGTGAATTTCTTAACTATACAGACTCTATTCAACTGCCATCACTGAAATGTCACTGACTGTTTAAAGCCAATATTCTGTCTGCTTCACAACATGGTGCATACAATGAAAGAATCAAGCAGTCCATGGTAGATAGAAACAACTTTCAGGAACAATAATAGTTTACTGATGCGGAAGGTTGTAGGATTTTCCCCATATTGAAGTTTGATAAACTAAAAAAAAGTTTTTTATACTTCATGGTAAGCAACTAAGGTTGCTATGAATGTGAATAAAAATCCAAATTGAGGGAATGGAGCAGGTAAAATCTAGGCAACATATGTTTCCTAGCTAGCAGATCCTCGGAAGTAATAATTATTCAACAAGGGGCACTCTGCTAGCTACTCATCAGACTGAAGATACCTTAGTTATATAAAAATTACATTGTCATTAAGGAATCCCCAGTTAACTTGCCAGAGATATTTAGGATCCCTTAATGACAATGCATCTTTGGCCTGATGAATAGCTAGTGGAGTACCCCTTGTTGAGTAATTATTGTTTCCAAGGATCTACTAGCTAGGAAACATATGTAGCCTAGAGGTTACCAGCTCCATTCCGTCAATTTATATATATATATATGATGATGATGAATGATAACCCTTGAATAGAATTTATAAATATTTCAATGCATTGTTACATGCATTTCCACAAATCATAGTCTGTATTCCTGAGATGATTACATATTCAAAACTTTCCTGTAAATGAACTTAAAGGATATATATATATATATATACTATCTGCCAAATTCACTCACAAGGTTTTGGTCAGCCTGGTGCTATAGAAGGCACTTGACCAGGATGTAATGTAAGGAGGCTGAATTTAAAACCATTTGGTTGGGAAATTAACTTTTTCACCACACAGTCATCCCATAAATAATGTGGTTTTCTTTAATTGCATGAACTAAGAGTTGGAGGGGGATGAGATAAACTACCTGCATCAACTTGCTACAAAAGCAGGTAGTAATTTTACCTTGTACTTATTCTTAGTGCAAGTTTTTAAGAGCAGGGTTCGATTTTAACAGTTATTTTTTCAAAGCTATAATGGAAGTGACAAAAGAGCATGTTCGGTATATTTTGCTTAAGAGTTCAATAAAGGCAACAATGCAACGGAAAGTGCAAGGAATATTAATGCAGTATATATGGGGACTGGACAATAAGTGCAAGCCAGTGTCAACGATAGTTCTAGAAATTCTGAGCCGGAAACTACAAGCTAGAAGACAAGCCTCATCCTAGAAGATCAGTAGAGCTCGACAAGGACATCTTGCAAAACTTGTAATTGTTGACGAACTAGCAGAGGATCTTGGATTTGGTCATTCAACCGTTCATCGATACCTGCGTACCATTGGAAAAGTCAGCAAATTGGGTCGATGGGTTCCTCACAAACTTTCTGAGTCTAATTGTGCATAGAGAGTGAATGTGTGCTTTTCTTTGCTGTCATGTCTCACAAATGAACTTTTTTGGGACCAAATAGTAACTGTGATGAGAAATGGTTCTCTATAAAAAAGTCAAGCGCCAAAGAAAGTAGGTAGGGTAAGGAGAAACACTGGCACTTCAGGACAAAGGTCTTCACCAACATAAAGGTGTTGTTATCTGTTTGGTGGGATATGAAAGGTTTAGTCTACTTTGAGCTTCTAAACCCAAACCAAACGATAACAAAGGAGATCTACTGTGAGCAGTTTGAGCAGCTTAAGTCAGCAATAGAAGAAAAACAACCATTTTTTGTTTCAATACGAAAGGTGTTCTTCCATCAGGATAATGCTCGGCCACATTTGGAAGACATTCCAAAGGCTAGAGCAGTTTGAATGGGAAACAATGCCCCACCCACTATATTCACTGAACATTGCCCCATCTGATTATCATTTATTCTGCAGACTTCAAAATCATTTAGATGAGAAAAATATGAATTCTGTAGACGAGGTCAAAACAGTAGTGGAGGTGTATTTTTTGTCATGGACAAATGAATTTTGGAAGAGGGGCCTTGCAAGTCTACCAGATAGATGGAAGAGCATAGTAGAAAATGAAGAATATATTTTAGATTAAAAGAAGTATAAAAAAAAAAACGCATTATTTATGGGATGATCCAATATATATGTATATATATTAAAGCACAAGTATGGTTGTATTGTTAAGAACTACATAATTTAGTGCTCATCCTCACTGCATGGTACTATCAGCTGTTACCCTCTATTCACACAAGCCTACTTTATGAGTGAGTTGATTGAAAGAGACAAGCTTGTAACAGAAAGATTTGTAGCTAGAAAACAAGTGAAAACATCTCAGTATTCTTCTTTCCATAGAGAGAGAAATATATTGAAATGTGTTTGTATACACTGCACAATGAGGCTTTATAATTTAAAAAAAAAACTGTAGATATTACCTACACCAAATATTTCAAATTGTCCACAAAATAATGAAATTATTGTTCTTATATAGTTACACTAGTTTTATAACAGTAACTATGCATTATATGAGTATCAAAAGGTCTCCACTTTTGTATAAATTGTCACATTCATTTTAGCTGAATATATTGGCTAGTGTAGTTTGCAGTACACGCTAATGTTATTATTAATATTATTAACTATTCCTATCTGTCTAACTCCCATTGTAATCATGTTCATTTTAGCGAAAGGTATTCATTATCTACTTCCTCTTTTTAAAACAGCTATTGTACACACATTTTTCTATCCTGGAGGTAAAAAACAAAACAAAACAATGTCAACTAATAAACAATGTTTCCAGAAGTCAGTATTATGCATATAACAGCAGAATACAATGCTGGGCTTTATTAATATAACCAGAGTGGTACCTCAGTACCCTATGCACACCCGCACATACATTAGATTTGATTTACAATTAAGTAAAAAAAAAAAGCAAAAATAAAATAATAATAAAAGAAAATTGATAGTATAACAAGATTACAAACTATATTTATCATATAGTGGATATGTAACTCTCCTCAGGAATATGACTGTGTATTATGAGAATGCATGCACACACACACACACCACATTTTCTTCTGTACAGGTCAAATTTTCCAGATCAAATTTCAAAAAGGTAAGTTCACTTATACACCAAGACGATTTGGGAGGGCCAAATATTCCATGTGAAACACAGCAGGATTTGGAAAGTCAGTAATGATGTTAGAATGTTTCGTAATGACCTTGGATAGGGTACAAAATTCTAAATGTTTCAGCACCCCTAACAGTTAAGAATATATTTCTGACCTGAGAATGGACCAGGTTCCCAAGTAGGTGATGAACCGGCCATATCTGGCCCAAATCTTCTGCTTGTTTTATGTTCAAAGTGGCCAGACCAGACCTCTCTCACCTACCCTACAATGTCATTCTAAAAATAAACAACCACACCATCAACATTTTGAAGCTATGAAATAAACCATGATTAATTCAAAACATTTGACAGTAATCTGGATGCTAAGGAGTTAAGTGCTAGACTTGATCTTCAAGTTCTTCAAGTCATCTAAATGTATTACTTGGTTGTTAGGCATCTGCTTTTCGATGACGGATGGTTTTTGCATCATGCATCAGCTCTTCAGTTTGTTAGCTGAAAGACTGCTTCACTTTGTCGAGTCGTTCACCTAACTAGCAATAGATCATTCACACTCTCTCTGCTTGCACAAGAAATGCAGTAATCACTGCAGTAAAAAGAGACTGTCAATTTGCACAGCATGGGCATATCACTTGGTTTTGTCCACATATACCATGTTGGATGCAAAAGTTCAGTGAGCACCAACACATTTCTCCAGCTTCTCATCAGTCACCATGCCCTGCCATAGGAGGCTGAGAAAGTGTCACCAGATGTCTTGACTGAATACATCAATATATTTGGTTTTAGCTGTCCTACAGCATATGTAAGGCATGAGGTTACCAGGACTTAGATTTGAACCCAGTTCATATATTAATAGGACTTATTTTATCAGACATAGAAGGATGGAAAGAAAAAGTGTATATCTAAATGTCAAAATTGTAAGCTGTTTCAGATATTCAGTTTGGTGATCATTTATTTTGCTTTCTCTAATGCCATCATTATCACTATTTAGCAATTGTTTTCTGCGCTGGCAAGGGTTGAATGGTTTGAAAGGAACTGGTGGAGCCAGAGGACTGCATCAAGTTCTAATGCCTGCTTTGGCATGGTTTCTATGGCTGGATGCCCTTCCTAATGCCAATCACTTTACAGAGTGTATTGGGTGCCTTTTACATGGCACTGGTATCAGTGAGGTGGCCAAGTAACTTGCAAGACAAGAAGGTGGTGTACTATTGAAGAGGTGGCTTTATGCCAGGTGATGAGGCTGAAATGTGACAGAGTAACAAAAACATATCTTGCTGTACAGGGAATACATGACCACCCCAGTTGAAAGAGAGAGAGAGAGAGAGAGAGAGAGAGAGAGAGGAGGAGGAGGAGGAGGAGGAGGAAGGTGGTGAAGATGTGTCAATTGATAGAAAATACCAAAATTGAGAAATATTGCTGTCTTTAGATAATAATTTCTCTTATTTATGGTACAAAAAAAGAAGACAATTTTTTCCTGCCCTTTACTTGTTGCTAATATTGAATTTATTTTATATGAATTTTCTTCTTCTTTGAAGCTTGATTGGTTTTCATTCAATATTTTTATCTATGTGGCTATATAAGCACAGGTGTGACTGTGTGGTAAGAAGTTAGCCTCCTAACAAACATGGTTTGGGCAAGTGCCTTCTACTATAGCTTCAGGCCAACCAAAGCCTTGTGAGTAGATTTGGTAGACAGAATTTGAAAGAAACCTACTGTGTGTGTGTGTGCGTGTGCACACTACTGTTACCCTGCCACAACATTGCATTATAGTTGTAAGCAAGTGTCATCATCAAGCAAGCAGTGTCCTTTGTTTCCGATCTTCCATGAAAATATACCTGGTCATGGGGAAATATTACCTTACATGGAAACAAGAAGGTTTCATGACAGGAAGGGCACATAGCTTCTAAAAATCCACCTCAACAAATTCTGTCTAATGCACGTGAACATGGAAAAGTGGACAACAATGATAATGATGGCTTCAGGTAATCCTTGATCTTTCTTACAATGTGTTAATCCCATAAAAAATTTTCTTAATGTAAATTGAAAAGCAATGAGTAATAGAATGCAAATTATATGCAAAAAAAAAAAAATGTTATCCTAAGTACCAAACTAAATGAAATTTGAAGATACTCACTGAAAAGGTGAGCATATATGTGTGGTCATTGCCATGTACATAGCACCTGTGAACTGTAGTTGTGGTTGTTGCCGGTGTCATGTGAATGGCACCTGTGCCAGTGGCATGCCAAATCACCCATTACACTTCTGGAGTAGTTGGCATTAGAAAGGGCATCCAGCTGTAGAAACCTAGCCAAATCAGACTGGAACCTGGTGCAGCTCTCTGGCTCATCAGCTCTAGTCAAACTGCCTAACCCATGTCAGCATGGAGAGCAGACGTTAAATGATGATGATATATATATATAAATATATATATATATATATATATATATATA
>NC_068982.1:69989942-69995673 GCF_001194135.2 Octopus bimaculoides | reverse complement strand
ATGTTTATATATTCTGTATGTATCTGCAAGCACTTTGGGGTTTCTATATGTGTTTGAATAACTTCTCCAAACAAGTACAGCGATAATAAGAAAAAGTAATAGATGCATTTGCATTTCAATTAAAAGATATGCATTCAAATTATATGAATTCCCTGATAACCATCAAATAAAAATGAAAATAACAACTTCAGCAAATGCAACACACATATGCACACATACACATATAGAGACACAATGAAATAATAAAATACATGTTTATATCTGCTCTTTTCTAAAGTAACTAGGGCATAAAGCTCTACATAACTCACGAGTTATTGAAACACAAGCAAAGAGAAGAGAAACCAGTCGTTTAAAATAAATCTGAGAAGAGACAGTGGTATTGATTTCTTCAAAGTTGATTCTGATGCGTTACAACTAAATATAAAAACAAAGCGCATCAGTCTGTTTAATAAGATTATGTCACTGATATTGAAACTAGAAAGTTGTAGTTAATTCATTTTTTTTGTTTTTACCTGGAAATTACATATTATCCAGAATTAAGAAGTAATGGTTATTAGAAGACATAAATGAACAAGAAAAAATTGGCAAACATAGTTTGGGACCTGCAGCAGGTTAGGTCAGTTTGACTGATGGAATTTTCTCTTCAGTTTTCCTTGCTTCCTCATGCATGTAGCAGCATGTATGAATATGTGTGTGTGAACATACATACATATGTATGTGTGTGTGTGTGTATGTGTACACACATATATGTACTTGTACTGATGCATGTGTGCTAATTTGGATTACAAATCCATTATCTAAAGAGTTTGCACAGCTGGCCTTGTCTGAATAAAAAACCTAAAATGAATAATTTTCTTTTTTTTTTTATTGATCAAATATTAATGAAAACTGCAAGGAAAGCATTTGTTTTATTCTCCAAGGTGAGCAACATAACATCTACATGGTAACTGAGAAATCTGTATTATACAATATCAGTTTTAAAATTTTATAACAATATCCAGAACATTAACACAGACTTGTATAAGGAGGTGAGATATTGCTCATAAATGAAGCACTACGGCATGTGGTATTGGTGCAATTAATGTGAATCTTGAAGAACGAACTGATGGATACTGTGTGGAGGGTAAGATGTGGCAGGGAAGTTCTATCAACAGAACAGTGGGTTTTAAATGAGGATTGCATGTATAGTTTGTAATGTGGTCAGGTTAGAAAGTGAAAAAAAGCATTTTTAAGAGGTGAGAAAGAGACAAGTGGGTACTACATACCTTTATGAAATGATTTATGTCAAACTGACAAGTGTATAACCAGTAACAACAATAAAATGCAGGTGAAGAGATAAATTTTAAAAAATTCAGGTTATGATTTAATGTTATTGTTGAATGTGTACAGTCAGCTCTGCTCGAACAGACATTATAATGTAGTAGGAACGACCCAAATGGTTTTGTATCCTCATATGTATGTTATGAATTAGTTTGATGAGAGGCCTCAATGTATACTTTACCGTGCAATGAGTACAATTTCATTGTTCAATCACACTCTGAAGGCATATTGTTGTAAGATTTAGATCTTACATCACAAGGTTTTTCAATTTCTAAAAGAGAATGGAATTCATAGCTTGAAGTTGGGAGCTGACTATTGCCATGGGCTACTAGAGATGAGATGAATACAACCAACAGCTCCTTCATTTCTAAAATTATGGCCAAATAGTTAAAAGGGTATTGAAATGATTTAACTTGTGTTTTAAGAATATGATATCTTCAACACAACTTTTAAAAGGATAGTCCTAAGTAATTCTTGCCTGTATGTCAAGTTAACAATGCATTCAAATATTAGGAGAAAAATATGTGCATCCGTCAATAAAAAAATACATTAGTTGCTATTTTGTTGTTGTTTTCTTGTCTATAAAGGAAAAAAAGTTTGCCATTAGTGCTCAGTAAAAGAAAGGTGTGCAGTTTATATGCTCAGGCTAAAAAAAAACAAAAAAAACCCAACAAAACAACCCTTTTATACTTGGTAAAAGCTAATAGCTTTATGAATATCTTCTTTAAAAAGCGATTCGGGTGTCCTTATGCTTACATTTTACTTTGCAGCTTCAGAAATTATTTGATAATGAAAATAATTTTAGCTTAGCAATTTATACATATCATGAGTAAGTTCTCTGGACCAAGCACAAAATCATTTTTGAAAGGAAAGGAATCGAATTGAATCAACTGAATATTATGAATAGCAGTATATTATTGGTAATATATTTTATTGATTTCAGATTGATGAAAAGTAAAATCAATTTTGAACTCTAGATGTACAAAGATGACACTAAACAGTAAACATTCAGTTTGTTAACAAATCACCAGTGTACGGTATCTTTCCCAGTTTATACTTTTTCCTACAAGAGAAACAAAATAGAATGGGTTATCTCAACAAGGGGCAACCAACTCTGGCTCAGCACATCTACAAGTGATGGACTATGGGATGGCCCCATGATATTAGGGGTACTTGCAAATATCAAATAAGCAAGTATGAATTGGCTGCAAGCCTATAAAGAGAAACAAGAAGAATTGGTACTTCTCTCCATCATTATAAAATAGCTCAAATTTCCCTAGGTGGGTCCATCTGATGAACCAGAGACACCAAATAATAATCTCTTAAGCTCTGATGCACTTTGCAGATCACCATGTGAGTAGAAAAGGCTCTTTCTGAACTATTCTCTGGAACCCTATACAGTCTTGCTTAATTTTTAAATGTATTTTCTCATTCCATTGGAGTATTATCAAGAGAGGTTGCATAACAAACAACCATGTATTTCATATTACACCACCCAAGTAAAACAATGTTATAGCTACAACAGCATCCAATTAATAGAATGAACGCCCCATCTGTACATAAATAGTATGGCGCCAATATAGGGGTAAGAGTCACAAGTTAAAATCCTTGCCTGAATTGACAGAGAAGGCATCATGGGTGGACTTCAACAGTGTGACTTTTTGGTTGCATTGATCAGCTACCACCTGTTTCAAGCTGAGCAGCTCCCAGCTAGTAAGATGCTTATCTGTCATGTCTGTTTCCTCCATAAAGTATATGGAGAGAGGTAGGCAACAGTTGAAATAACAAAAAAATCAACCCCTATATCAAAGTTCTTTGTACTGATATTAAAAATGAGACTTTACTGTCCAATTTTCCATGTTTGCAGAAAGTCTGACAGAAGTTGAGACAGATTTTCAATGGCTGACTGCCTACCTTGTTGCCAACCCTTACGTGTTTCCAAGCAAGGTAGTATTTCCTCATTGCCAAAGATGTTTTCCTGGAAGATTATAAATGAAGGACACTGCTTGTATGATAGTGGCACTCATTATATGATGCCAAGACAAAGAAACACACACACACACATTAAAAATATGAGAGGCGCCTCTCAGTTTCCATCTATCAAATCCACTCACAAGTCTATGATTGGTCCATAGCTATAGAAGACGTTTGCTCAATGTGCCACTCAGTGGAACTGAACCTGAGAAACTACATGGTTGGGAAGCATACTCCTTAACCTAAAAAATGACAATACCATCCAAACTGATATCATTCACCATTGATTAAAAGTGTGGGAGAGTATATCAGCCTCAAGCTTGACCAACTATAAAAGGGTTGAATATTGAGAAAAAAAAAAGAGAGAAACAAATAAACAAAATAACGTTGAGAAAAAAAAAAAAGCTTTAAGCAAAAGGAAATATAGTTAGAAACATATTAGCATTATACTGATTGGCTAGACAACAATTAGAGCTAGACAACAATCAGTCACATTTCTCTTCTTTAGCTTTTTCCATATAGACAAATAACTAGAAAATATATAGATATCATGTATATATATATTTATATATGTATATATATATCTAAACTCCATCCATTTTGACAGGTTGGTGGGAACTATGGATGAAAGCAACACAGAAGTGAGTTACAGTTGATATGAAGAACGCCTTGAGTTTTTCACAGCACAGTCAGGCAATTAATGAAGCCAATATAGTCGAACCAAAGCCATGCAGTTGGACGTTATGCAAGCCTGCTTTATTTACAGATAATAAACAAATTTAAGTGCTTCTTTCAATTTGTTAGGATCCGTTTTTTTTTTCTTTTTTAAAAACTGGAGCCCATGCGTGTCAAGGGTTTATATATATATTAAGCTCAGAGTAACTTTGGAACCGACTTACAGCTTCTGTAGACATTCCTCTACTTCTGCTAAGGGTTGGGGCTTGTTCTGATACAGGAGTTGTCTGGAATAACACAAAAAGCAGAACTGGAGAAACATTTGTAAACTAATATCAGGAAACCTGGCATCAGTTAGAGGTGGAAAAAGGACAAATAATAATAATAATAATAATAATAATAATAATAATAATAATAATAATAATAACAATAATAATAATAGTAACAACAACAACTTAAAAGATTAAAAGAAACATTTATTGATTCCTGACAATAAAAAATCAAGTTCATATTGTTGGAGAAAGAAAAAAAAATGTAAGGTGCCATCAGCCTTGGTACTAAAAATAGAAGTACAACAACAATCTGGAATAAGAAAGTCAGTTTAATTGAAAGAACAATTAATATTTTGCAAGAAATAAAATTATTACTTTAATCTCAACTTTGTTACAATATTCTTCTCTTGGCACAAAATACCATTGTGGGTGCTCTCAGACTATTGATAGATGTGAGCAGGTTAGGGTGTTGCACTCATGATTACTAGATTGTGGTTTCAATTCCTGGACTGGGCAGTACATTATATTCTTGAGCAAAATCACTCCATTTCTCTTTGTCTCAGTCCACTGCAACAGACTGGTGTCCTATTTAGGAAGATTGTTGTGACCTTGATCACTTATATGCTACGGGAACCGGATAGTCAGTCCTATGAGTCCTAAGGCTCAAGACAGTAACATCAAGAGATTGATGATTATGGTCATATATGTAATGGAGGTTCCACAAGATATAGTTTCCTTGGGATGTGTAGTGACAGTGCCCTACTTCTAAAGATGGTGACTTGACTGTCAGGTCCTCATTAGAGGATGTTTTGCAGTTTCTACTACAAAACAAAATAAAAGACAGTGCAATTCTAATGTGAGGTGTTTAGGCCATGGGTGGAAGATAAAGGGAGAAAAGAAGACATCTTCTTCATACACAGAACATGTTACTGTACTGAATGGCTTGCAATTGTACTTTTGTACTTAAGGGCAAGTCATCATATATATGGATTAGTTAATCATGAGCTCTCAAAATGTGAGTAGTTAAATTTAATACTTGAGTTATTAAACTAGTAAAAAATACACATATAAATTTAAACTGAAATACAAACACTTTTATAAATATCTATAAAAAAAACAAAAACTTTTGAAACATTAGTTTGAAAATTATTTTTTTTTCAAATAGTAATTTTTAAACTATAAGTTCTCCCAAAAATGCATCTCAAACAAACTCTTTTCTGAAAATCAATCTTTCAACTATTATTTTTCTGTGTCTATGAATATTACATATTTGCAAGTGATGTTGGGCAAAGACAGCTTAATGTTTTTTTAAACAGAAATGTGTCAAGGTTTATTTGTTTGTTTAAAATACATGCTTGAAACACATTCAGTCTAATTGTAATGTAAAAGTGGATTATAAATAACTCTAGATCTTAGCCAATCATAACAACTGAGCAATTACTGTTTTAAACTTCATGCTACCTTCAGATAAATGAAAGGGATGCGGGGGG
>NC_068982.1:69970711-69989928 GCF_001194135.2 Octopus bimaculoides | reverse complement strand
GGGGGGGAGAGAGAGAGAGAGAGAAAGAATGTGTGTGTGTGTGTGTGTGTGTATGTGTGCACGCACATATGAATGTGTATGTATGTGTGCAGGTGGGTAACCTGCCTTGTGCCTGGTTAGAGGTTTCAATATTACTATACAGCAAAATTAAAATATATTTTAAATATATAGTTTTTGCATATGAAACTCAGTAAGTTACTCTACATTACAATATAGTGACCCCACATGACTAAACAGGCAGCTAAGATTGAATCAATGATACAGAAAACTAGCATCACTATCAGTCTACCAACAGCAAAGGGAATTTTTCCTGAACTTCTACTCAATAACACTTGATAGTTATTATGAAGACTAAGATTTAGTTACAATGGCTTGGTTTTTTATTTTTTTAAACTTTTATTCAGGAAAAAGGAAGATATCCTCAAATCATAGCCATGGCTTCAATTCTAGCAACAGAGCAGATTCTGCTAAAGGTAGCCAAGGTACCAGGTGGTGCTGTTAAACTGAGTGATGGATTAAGACTACCACTCATGAAGGCCATGATGGGATTTGAAATGAGAATACAAGGAGCTGGGACAATCATCATATCATCATCATTTAACACCTCTTTTCCACATTGGCATGGGTTGGACAATTTAACAGGGGCTGGCAAGTCAGAAGACTGCATCAAGCTCTACTGTCTCTGCTTTGGCATGGTTTCCACAGCTGGATGTGCTTCCTAATGCCAACCACTTTACCAAGAGCACTGGGTGCTTTTTATGAGGCACCAGCAATAGTGAGGCTACTAAGTAACTTGAAAGACAAGACTCCTCAACTGAGGGGCTTTAGGCATCCAGTTCGACATTCTTATGGTTTCACCAATCCACTGCCCTGGATTGGAACTTTTTTTATCAACTTTGGAAGGGTGAAAAATAAAGACGACCTCAGCATGATTTGATCCTAAGATGCAAAGTGTAAGAAAAAATATTACAAGTTATTATACCTGGCACTCTAAAGATTCAGCCAATTCAATGCTAACTCAAGAAGTAAAAAAAAACATCAACAAAGAAATTTGTATCAATTACTGGCAAGCAACAGAGTGGACAGAATTAATTGTTACTTTAAATTGAGAAATTAAATTGCACTATGAAAGACTTTGCTGAAATTTAGACTATAGATTACAGTTTTAGACTAAGATAGGTTGAGAAATAAATGTTATATGAATTGTCTCAGTGATCATTTTCTGTTCTCTGCCCCACCACCCCTGCCCAATACAAATTCAATTGCATGGAGAACGGGTTGATACTCTGACACCAAACACAAATCAGAAGAAAGATCATGATGAAAGCACAAATAATGACTATATCTGTAGGTGCAATGTTATAGTTGCTGAATATAATGTGTATATATACAGTATTTTCTCATGTTTATTATAAAATACTGGTAAATATGAAGAAGCCTTATTGAATCTGAATGAATAAGCAAAAGGCTGTGACAGGTATGATAACACCATCTCTAATCAATTGGATTTTTTCAAGATGTCAGTCATCAGAATGTACCAGGTAATGATCAAAAACAGATATCTATTTGTTGGTGAAACATGTATTTATAGCTAAGCTAAACAATATTAATCAAATGTCAACTCAATGTATTGTGTTGTATGTTATTAAAACAAAAACAAGCCCTTCCCTGCAAATGATCATATCATAAAGTAAGAGTTCCTGTAGACGCCGAGGGATTTTATGTGCTTTTGATATCCTCAATCATTAAGGGCTTCTAAATCGCAATCCTAATTTCAGTCACACACACACACACATACACTTCATCATCATCATCATCTTTCAATGTTCATCTTCAATGCTGACATGAGTTGGATCTAACAGGTTGTAGGACAACATCATGTTTCCATGTCTACTTTGTCATGGCTTCTATGACAGGATGCCTTTCCTAGCAACTTGCCTGGTACCCTGTGAATGCACAGATGAAACTCTAGAGTAACAAGAGACTGACTTGGCCAAAATATAAATATTATCTATCTATCTAATATATATACATAATTCTAAGTGTGTGGATAATAATACTGTCCCAATATAAAAAATACTAAAAACTGAATTCATCATCTGTTTGATGAATCTAACATATCTTTTAATTATTATCACTTCTGTTGTAACTCTTTCTGCTCTTGAAAGCTATTCTGAATTTAACGTTAAGAAAATGATCTAACTGTATCTGTGAGTGATAAAAAAAAACAAGTGTTAGCTTGAAAATGATGGTAAGCATGTTCATATTCTGTAGCCTGAAACCTTGTAAATAATAAAATGCTGCTGTAAATGAAGAGTAGTGGGTCAGTATACAGAAACACACAAAGCAACAGAAAATAACTGGGTTTAGCAGCCAGAACAAAACATAATTATTTCATAATAGATATGATCGATATGTAATGATTAAACCCTTCCAAATCTGTACCTGTATTGAGATATTTTAATTGTGTGCATTGTGATGAAGAGGTTGGTGCTATGGCATCAAACACTAATCAGAAGAAAGACCATGATGAAAATATAATTTATGACTACAATTATAGATATAATAGTATAGCTGCTAGTTGTTGAATATAACACATGCACATATACACAGTGTTTTTTGTATTGTATAATATCGGTAAGCATGAAGAAGCGTTAATGAACCTGAATGAATAGGCAAAAGGCTGTGACAGGTATGATATCATCAAAATAGAAGATTGAAATATCTCAAAAGGTTTCATATCATTTCAGATATTACAAAATATTACAAATATTTAAAATTTTTATTTTCATTAATATAATCTTTTTTTCATATGTTATCAAGGGGACTGGCCTTGTTGAATGTATAATGAAGCTGTCGACTATTTCTGTTACAAAAGAATTAGTAAGAGAGTTAAGTGTAATGGGTAAAGAAATAATAAATTGTAACCTGCAAGAAATCTGAAATAACAACAAAAACAAAAAAAAAATAAATAAATAAAAACCCAATAAAGTTGCATTTAAAACTATGTTGAAAAGGATGTCAAAATGGTTGGGGTGAGCAGTGACAGAATTGTTTGCAACTTACTCTGGCAGGTGTATGAATAGGTGCCAATTTATCTAAATCAGTCATAGGAAATTCAATGCCTTTTCCTTTCAAGTCCTGGTACACTTTCTCCACCTCTTTCAGCTCTGCTGAACCATGGAAGGCATCTGCCCAAGTCTGGAAAAGAAAATATTGGTAAAAAAAACTGATAAGAGTCACTCACAGACTTATCCACCATCAATTTCTCTCCATAACAATAAAGAATAAAAAATAAAAAATTTAATGCTAAAATGATAACAAATAACTGCAGGCATGGCTGTGTGGTTAAAAAGCTTACTTCCCAACTATGTGACTTTGGGCTCATTCCCTCTGTATGGCACCTTAGGCAAATGTCTTATACTTTGGCTCCAGACCTATCAAAGCCTTGTGAATGGATTTAGGAGACAGAAATCGAAAGAAGCCTGTTGTATATGTATGTGAGTGTTTGTTGTTCATTTCCTGTCTTCTAGGGTGAAATATCTTGTTTGGGAATGAGTGAGAGTTGACTAAGGAAGGGCATCAAGGTGTAGAAAATCTGCCTCAACACATGCTGCCTGGACCATGCAAGCATGGAAAAGTAGATGTTAATTCATTATTGTTGTTTTTATTATTATTTGTTTTCTCACTAACTAAATCTGCTTTGAATAAGCATTCACATTTTCTACAGAATTAACTGATTGAGATATATGCAACAAAATACAAAGCTCATGTATTTTGGGTATCTTCAAACACAATAATCTATTTTACAAACAATAATGGATAAAAGCAAATATTTAAAAAAACAAAAACAATGTAGATGACTGTCTAGCCAAGTTTGAAATCAGCTGGATCTATTTTGCCCCCAATACAATATGAATTTAGAAATTTAAACACACAGTTCATTATGAAGTGATCAGAGCCATCACTTGAAAGTGAGTATGATGTGAAAGCATGTAACAGTTTTTCATTAACATCTGCCCACAACAGAACTGATATCCTAAAACTAGGGTGCTATGTAAAAAGCACTGGCACTAATGCCAAATGAAAAGCAATGGTGCTGGTGCTACATTAAAAGCACTGGTGATGGTACCATGTAAAAAGCACTGATGCCACATAAAAAGTAATGATGCTGATGTCATGTTAAAAGCACTAGTGATGGTGCCATGTAAAAAGCACTGGTGATGGTGCCACGTAAAAAGCAACCAGTACACTCTGTAAAATGGTTCACGTTAGGAAGGGCATCCAACTGTAGAAACCAAGCCAAAACAGACTATGGAACCTGTTGCAGGCTCTGGCCTTGCCAGCTCCTGTCAAACAATCCAACCCATGCCCATATGGAAAATGGATGTTAAATGATGATGATGTTTAAGGTGCTTGTGTAATTGAAGGTATTTATGCAATCATGAGCAGACATAATCATCCTCTCAGCCTTTCCACCCCATGACCCTGTTGGAATGTTGAGGAGGCAACAACTAGAGAGGAAGGGCTGTACCAGAACTAGGCTGGTGATCATTCTCAGCTAAATAGATGGGAGTAACACTTTTTTAACTCAATGATCCATTTTCTTTAATTTATATTTGGCTAGAAATAATTTTTATATTTCATTCTGCCACAAAATATGTACCAAACAGTTTGAGAGCCCCATGTGGTAACCTGAACTACTAGAAAAAACAACCAAATCACAACCAAATGATACCCCCAATGTCTTAAGAAAAAAACAAGTTGAAAACAAAAAAAACACATTATATTGAATTCCTACATAAAATATGTACCAACCATTTGGGGAGTCCCTATGTAGTCACTTGACTTGCTAGAAAGAGCAACCAAATCACAATCAGATTATACCCCAGAATCACAAGAAAAATAAAACAAAACTAAAAAAACCCAAAAGAGACATTGGATAATGTAGTTCTAGGAACTCTGAAAAACAGATGGGATGACCATGACTGGGAAGCCTTTCATCAAAAGTCTCATTCAAAGCTGACCTGGGGTTAAACAACACCAACAATCACTAGTAATAATATAACTGATTTTGAAATAAATATAGAGATAGCTTGTTATCTTTCCAAAGAGTGAAAGATAAAAGAGACCAAGTATTGGGATTGCATTCTGAACTTGGTTCTAGTGAATCTCTATTGATGCATAAATGTTATTGGAAAGCAAATTTTTAGAAAGAGTCTGCAATGGCAGTTACAAATTTCTTCCAAGTTCACACTGGCATTTCAAAGAGGTAAAACATCTAGCATAGGCACAGGTATGGCTGTGTGGTAAGAAACATGCTTTGCAACCATTTTGGATTCAATCCCATTGTATGGTACTTTGGTCAGGTGTCTTGTGCTTATATATATATATCATCATTTAATGTTCACTTTGCATGAGTGAATGAATGAGCCTGTCTGATTACCTACCTGAATAAAAGGTATGTGTAAGTTTAGTAGAGTAAATATTTATTATGTCAACATATTATGAATTTCATTATATGAATTTGTGACAGATGGTGCCCCCAAAACAGGTATTTTATAAAAAAAAAAAAAAAAAAAAAAAAAAGCAAAATATTATCAATAATTAGAATGGTGCTTGTTTACAACTACCTAAATTAATTTATTACAGATATAAATAGATAAATAAAAGTAATTGTTTTCTTTCTCAAAGCATTTATCAAAACTAATTATCCACACAGATCTGTTGCGGGACCATAGCTATTACTTGCGAGTGAGTATGACTTAGCAGTATGAATCATACACTGACTGGTTATTTTAGGTGTCTATGTAGTCATGAGCAGAAATGGACACTCACTTGCTCATTCCCACCTACTTGATTCAGCAGAACATTGACGATGTGACAGTTAGGGGGACAAAAGCCATCACTAGAACACAGCTAGAAGGACAGACAAAGAGCATCACTAGCACAACTAGAGGGACTGACAAAAGGCATCACTTGCATGCAGCTAGAGGAACAGATGTAGGGCATCACTAGCATACAGTTAGTACTCATTTACAGTTGAACAGACTGGAACAATGTGAAAAGAAGTGCCTTGTTTAAGGACACAGCATGTTGCCTTGTCCAGGAATTGAACCCACAATCTGATAATTGTCAGCCCATCACCATAACCATCATAAGGCAGGTACAATGTCAAAAACAAAATAGCAAGTAAAAATTTAAGTGCAGGCATGTGGTTCATGTTCAATCCCACTGTATATCTTGGGCATGTGTCTTCTACTAAAACCCTGAGGCAACCAATGCCTTGTGAATGAATTTTGTTGATGGAAACTGTGTGGAAGTCTGTAGTATATATAAATTTAATCTGTCACCGGGTTTAGCACTACCACCTGGTCTCTGGACACCTTGAGCACAAAAGTTCTCTTTGTTGTAAGAATTTGGTCCTGGTCTCCAGTTTCAGGAAAACTTTCTCCCTTCTCTCCTACTAGTCTTGTAGGCCCTGTAAAGGGTCACAAGCAATCCCCTCCCTTCTAACCAAAAAGAAAAAAACAAGTGATAACCTAGTTCTGTATTTCTGAACAACTGATGATATAGTTAGAGCTGTATCTACTTTACCCCACCCCCCGCCACAACACACATACACACATGTGCAGAGGTTTCAGCTAAACACATGTGTTTATATACTAAACCAAAGAGCTGATAGTTTGTATTGTCAGTACAACAACTGATGACTAAGCCACTTAAACACTCAAAGCCCTGTTCACTTATCAATGTAAACAGGCATCACCAATTTGCTAAATCATCAGTATACTGAATTTTTCTGTTTTCATGTTGTCTTTATATACTGGTGGTGTTAATGATTGATATAATAAGTATTTCTGCTATAAGCACAAGGCCTGAAATTTTGGTGGGAGGGGGCAAGTCAATTACATCAACCCCAGTGTGCAACTGGTACTTATTTCATTGACCCTGAAAGGATGAAAGGCAAAAATTGACCTCAGTGGTATTTAAACTCAAAAATGTAAAGTCCGAGGGTAAATGCTGCTAAGTATTTGTCCAATGTGCTAACAACTCAGCCAACTTGCCAGTTGCTAAACTTAGCCTCCTATTGTTCAACATAGTCCTCCAGGCAGTAACAGAGGAATTTAAGTCAAGCTGTCTCAGGGAGCTCCTCTGTGTTGATGACCTTGTTCTTATAGCTGAATCACTACCAGAACTAGAGAAGAAGTTTCAGGTGTGGAAGGAAGGTCTAGAATCAAAGGGCTGTAGAGGTAATTTAGCAAAAACCAAAGTCTTAGTAAGTAGGAAGGTAGACAAGTCACAAATTCCTTCAAGTAGATGGCCCTATTCAATATGTAGAAAAAGCATAGGTAGACATTCCATAAGATGTATCCAATGCAAGCTATGGACACATAAGAGGTGTAACAATATCAGAGGAAGGTTAACAGGGAAAATAGTCTTCGTGTATGGTAGATGTACAGATACAATAAAAACTAGAAATGTACAGAAAATAGATTCCATCAAATGCCAGTGGGATACTTAAAAGTAGTTGATAGCTTCCATAATCTAGGTGACCAAGTCAGCAGCATAGGTGGATGCTCCAAGTACATAGCTGTTAGTATAACAATAGGCTGGGCAAAGTTTAGAGAGCTCCTGTCTCTGTTGGTAAAAAAAGACATTTCCCTCAAAATGAAAAACACTGTATGATGCTTGTGTGTGAAGTCATGCTCCATGGCAGGGAAATATGGGCTGTGACTGTAGAGGACATGGGAAGGCTTCAAAGAAATGAGGCTTGAAAGAAATGAAGTTTGTATGTTTCGCTGAATGTGCAATGTCAGTGTGCATGTACAACAGAGTGTAAGTGTCTTGAGAGAAAAACTGGGCATAAGAGGCATCAGATGTGGTGTGCAAGAGAGATGACTGCACTGGTATAGTCATGTGATGCATATGGATGAGGTCAGCTGTGTAAAGAAGTGCTGATCTCTAACTGTTGAAGGAACCTTTGGAAAAGGTAGACCCAAGAAGACATAGGACAAAGTAGTGAAGCATGATCTTTGACTGTTGAGTCTCATGAAGGTGATTACAAGTGACAGAGACCTTTGGCGATATGCTGTGCTTGAGAAGACTCGTTAAGCCAAGTGAAATTGCAGTCATGGCTGTTGCCAGTGTCATGTAAATGGCACCTGTGAAATTGTAGTCATGGTGGTTGTCGGTGTCATGTAAATGGCACTTGTGCTAGTGGCACATAAAAAGCACCCATTAGGCTCTTGGAGTGGTTGGCATTAGGAAGAGCATCCAGCCATAGAAACTGTGCCAAAACAGACTGGAACCTGTTGCAGGCCTCTGGCTTACCAGTTCCAGTCAAACCATCTAATCCATACCAGCATGGAAAGTGGACATTAAATGATGACAATGATGAAATGATGACGATGCTTCCACCACTACCACCATTTTACATCTGCTTTCCACATTGGTTTTGGAGGACAGGACGTAATGTTTTGAGATCGGTTGGAGGATCATATCTTACTTGTACTTTATATTTTGGTCCAGTTTCTCTTGTTGAATGTCTTTTGTAACACTAAGCACTTAACAGAGTGCACTGGCTGCAGTTTGCCATGGTATCAGCATGAGAAGGAATATCATGTCCTCTACAAAACAAGACTAAAGAGTCATCTCAATTCTATGTTGTCTGGCTCCATTTTATATTCACACTAGTTAATGTAATAATAAAATGCACACTAGTGATATTGCCTTGTACTCTGGAAGGCAATAGGGTACCTCACCACTGTACATTGTCTAATAGAGTGGGAAGAGCTGATGCTGACTGCAGAAGATGGACTAAGGTGGGAGAGGAGAAAGAGAAACAAGCAAGAAAATGGGGAAGAGCAGAATGATCAGAAGACAATGTGGAGGGATAGTAATTACTTGTAGGGACACCATATTTTGTTATGCAACCATTATATACTACAAAGTATATTAAACGCTTCATAAGTTAATACTGTGTTCTATTGTGTTAGCAGTGCTATTAAATCACATGTTAAGATTATCTCTAGATTTTCTATAGAAATTATAGCCAGCACTGATTTGTTACGACATCTAATGTAAACAACAATGTGATCACATTGTTGTTTACATTAGACATATTTGGATACAAAATGTAAGAAAATCAGTGCTGGCTATAATTTCTATAGAAAATCTGTAGAGATGACCATAACAAGTTGGATGGAGTGAGAAATGGGAAACATGGAGTGTGAAGGAGAATGTTCTGAAGAAAAACTGAATATGTAGTTTAGTATTGATTCTGTTATAGTGAGATAGAATAGACATAACAGGGGGAGAAATGCATGTACTGAGTGAGTTTAGATAAATATGGTACTGTTGTTACTATTTTAATGTATACTTTTCCATGTTTACGTGGGTTGAATGGAATATGTTGGGACAGATTTTCTACAGCTGGATGCCCATCTTGTTGCCAACCCTCACTTGCTTTCCAAGCAAGGTAATATTTCCCCATGGCTGGATATGTTTCTTGGAATATTGGAGACAATGGATACCACCAGTATGATGCTTGTTTACAACTATCATGCTATGTCAAGAGAAGTATTTAAGAAAATATTTTTCAGCTGGTCTGCAGTGGTACAGAGGTCTACCACTGCACCAACTGTGTATGGATATTACAGAATTATTATGTTTACAACACTACAATATTATGCTTCATATATTAAAAAAAAATCTTTTGAAAGAAAATTAACTAGAGATGTTGCGGACAAAGATTTATTGCTTTAGATGGAGTGGTTTAAAGTTTTGCAGGGAAGGAGGGCAGGGTTGTGATCTTTGCAGGATCTCTGAGGCTGCTAAGATCATTGTGACTAATATCAAATACAGTTCTTGACTGGTACTTTATTTTATTGATCTCAGAGGAATGAAAGACAAAGCTGACCATAGCAGGATTTGAACTCAGAATGTAAAGAATTAATTCCCTTTTCCACATTTGTGTGGGTAAGATAAAGTTTATGAAGGCAGATTTTCTACTGCTCTTCCTGTTGCCAACAAGGTTATATTTTCTCATGATCAGACTTATTTTCACAGAAGATTGGAAATGGATGACATTGCTTGTATGACAGTGATGCTCATTTACAACTACTGCATGATGTCAAGACAAGGAGACACTAACACACTCACCCACACGCACACAATGGGATTATTTAAGTTTCTATCTACCAAATCTACTGGTCATCCCAGGGCTGTAGCAGAAGATACATGCCTAAGGTGCCACACAGTAGTACTGAACCCAAAACCATACAGTCGGTAAACAAACTTTTTAACCATGCCTGTGTTTATTAAATAATGGCTATTGTGTGAAATGTAGAAATATATGAGTGTAGTCTAAACCAGTGAAGCAATATATACACATTTTTTAACTGATGCAGAAACAGATATGATGATAGCTATCTTCCAAAGCAGCAAATTACCATCCATGAAGAAGATGAATTTAAAAAAAATAAAACAAAAAACCAAATATAGTCAAATACAACTATGGTATGTCAAATTGCAATTCTTTCTAAACTAGTGCATTAACTTAAATTTAAGGTTGCTGGCAATTTTTCTTTAACTTTATATTTCTCTTTTCCATTTTTCCTGACAGTAGAAATGTTATAAAATAAATTACTATTTACTTACTTAAAGAAAGAAAGAGTACAACAAAACAAAATAACTTGAATGTTCAGTCCTTGCAGTAATAATATACAAATATCAGCACTCCTGTCAAATAATATGAGTGTTTGCACAGAACATACTATTTACTTATTCTGCAAAGTAACAGGATGCATATTTGAAATAAGATATTGTCTCATTTCTGGTTTAATAAAGTGTGTGTGTGTGTGTGTGTGTGTTGAGGAATCGTACAACAGAAAGAAGGGCAGACCACTACAGTGGACTATGATGAGAAGTGACTCACCTGTATAAGACTTAATACCTTTTCTTGCACAACCGGAGGAGGGTCATTCTTTGGTCCAATTATTTTAATTAACTCGTGAAGAAACTCTTTATTTGCCACTTGGAGGTGAAATCTTTTACCACAGTTTTTTACACAGGTTTCCAGTAACTTAAAAAGGAATGAAGCAATCAAATAAATTAAAGAAGCTATATGAAACAGAAAGCAGTTGAAAGAGAAAAAAAAAAAAGAAAAAGGATTAGCAAATGTAAAGATTGCCAAGAGGCTTTCAGCAACAAGGTATTGACAAAAGAAGGAAATTGGTTTACATAATAAGAAAAGGATTAAATAGTTTACTCATAATGAATACAGGCTTCAGTTTACTATAAGGACCGTTAGGTAAGATTCTCAGGACTAACAGTAAAAGGTGGGGACAAATTTAGTCTTGAAACAAAGAAAATATGCCACATATGTAATAATGTTTAAATGCATAGTTACCTCATGTTGGATTTATAATTAAAAAAAAAAAACTCCCTGCAATTTCATATGTAAAATGATTGCCTTTCTGTTACATTATATCATCATCATTTGATGTCTGTTTTTCCATGCTGGCATGGGTTAGATGGTTTGACAGGAACAAATAAGCTAGACTGCATTGAGCTCCAAAATCTTCTTTGGCATGGTCTTTACAGCTGGATACCTTCCTAGGGCCAACCACTTTACAGAGTTACTGGGTGCTTTTTTTCATAATATTGACACTAATGAGGTTATTGAGTACTCACAAAATCCCTCAACTAAGTGGGTTATAGCATTGATGGATGTGAAAGTATGATATTTTCTATCATCATCACCATTCTCTTCTAACATCTGCCTTCCATGCTGACATGGGTTGGTTGGTTAAACATGATCAGACAAGTCGGAGTAATGTACTGTGCTCCAATGTCAGCTTTGCTATGGTTTCTATGGCTAAATGCCTTTATGCCTTTCCTAAAGCCAAACACTTCACAGAGAGTACAGAGTGCTATTTTTGTAGAATCAGCACTAATGAGGTTGCCATATAGCTTGCAAGAGTAAGTTTCCTTTTGACTGAGTGGGTCTACAGTAGAGAGGGTGGTGGCTTTTCATTAGGTGATGAGAGGTTAAAGTATGAATGATGGGGCAAGAACAGCTTTCTTGCTGTAGAGGAGTTACATGGCTGCTCACATTATAGTAGAGTGAGTGAGAGTAATTATGGCGGAGTAAAATACCTCCACCAAACATTAGAGGGAGAGCCATGCATCTACCTTTTCATAATTTTAGCTCCTTATATTTATATGTTGTCATTGTGGTTGCCCCAATAAAACTTCAACACTGAAGTTGCAGCAGTTGAGTAGCTTTCTACTCTAACTGAGGTGAGGTTTGAAACTATTGGTAAGAACTTGGCCATGGAAACTGTGCCTTGGATAAGTCTGGTAGAGCAATTTGTATTCCATTTGGAATGTGGCTCAGTGCTAGAAAACATTGCTCCACTGGAACTTATCTACGTTGTATAAAGTCTTTGCAGACAATACACTTGAACAAAAATCAGAGAGAGAAAGAGAGGGGGAGAAAGAAAAATGATGAATATTGTAAAGGAGAGAGAGGTAGAGAGGGTGGAAGAAAAAGAGAAAGGTTGAAAGTAAGTTGAGAGAAATTTTTTGAGAAAAAAGAGAGCAAACAAGATAAAAAAAGAAAAAGGCAGGACAACAACAAAATTCTTTGTGGCTGTTTGATTGCTGCTATTAGGGTGATTATCATAAAAGACAAAAAAAATTTATCTGCCACGAGGCTAATATAGCTTAAATTAGGATTAACACAACTATTCAAGGACAAAGTTAAAGAAACAAGGAACGACTTGTGATGTTCTTTGTTTAATTGCGACAGGATTAATAGGGTTGGGTCTAGGCTGAAATAGATTAAAATAAACAATCAACCCTTTGTTTTGTTTTATATTCTATATTTCTTCCTCTGTTTAAGCATGTGTACCTCCACAGGTTTTTCAAGCTAACCCAGAAAGTATTGGTGCTAACTTCAATTTTTACTGATTAAAAAAAAAATAAATAAATCAGCGAATCTGGAGATTTTGAATCCCTTATGAAGGATTTTTGGTCCCAGAAATACCAATCAATACCTGATCTTCTATGCTTCTTCTATAATAGCAGTATTTTTACCTTCTTTTTTTCCTCATCTATTTTACTCCATGAGAGGGCTGAAAAGTAAAATCAACCTTGGGGGATTTGGACTCTAAACTTAAGAATTAAATATTGAAGGCATTTAGCCTGATATTCAATCTCTTCTACCAATGCATTACCCTCTGTCAACATGCTACTGATGCTAAAAACATGTTAGCATTTTGCATCTGTTATGTACCACACATTAGCAAAGGCTAGATGGTCCTATTATTATTGGTTATGTTTAATTTCTTATTATTTTGTAAGAAGAGGAAAGGAAATCCATGATCTTTGTAAGCCTTCCTAGAGTGGTGGTTCTCAGAGAGAAATAAAATGCTAGAGAGAAAGCTAATAAGAGATAAATGATAAGATGAAGTTGGGACTGAAGTCCAATTATGTTGGTGTAGAGGAGAGTTAATTAGTCAACATATTGTGTCACATTTGCACATTGTTGAAAATAAAGGCAAATATTTGATGGAAGAGGGTAAGAAGAAATAAAAGCTCGTAAGTTGCAATGAACTACTATGTTGGTTGTATGACAGTCCAGCTGAAAGTAAGTTAGAAGGATATTTCGAAGTTTTGTGCCAACTGGAAATGGAGACTAATCTAAAAACTGGGAAGTAAAAGATATAAGCAGAGGTGGGCACCATTAATCGAAAAGTTAACTTTGCTAACTGTTAACCAATAAATTAAATCTTGTTAATCATTAATCCGTTAATTTTTTGAAAATGTAATGAAAGTTAACGTTAATCTGTTAATGTTAACTTTTATTGAAAAAAGACATAACTACAGTTTAATACCCTACTGACTTTGTGCCTAACTTCCAGAAAATGGATACTTTTTGATGAAACTTTCACCAAATAATTGCTTATATCCCAAAGAGTTGGGGAGAGGAGTTTCAGAAAATTCACAGGACCCAACATTTCCCCCTCATAACTTTCTGGTAAATAGGTATTTTTTAATGAAATTATATACAAATACCTTTCAAACAGAGTAGATTATGATTACAATGAAATCTGTAGGCAAAATATTTGGAAGGGGGCAGGGGAAGAGCTTCTGGAAAATGGCGTTTCAGATCAGATGGCCCATGTAAGTTGGAATTTCTCCGTTTTGACAGGTATTTTTTCCAATGTATTTCACCAAAGTCTTCAGAATGATGGGAGGCATCTTTTCATGGAAAAAAAAAGAAAAAACTTTGAAGTTTTTTTATCAACTTCATCAATTAATGGATTAATGGACTTCCGCCCAGCTCTTGATATAAGATTCTGCACTTACTAACAGAGCAGTCTCTTGATGTGTTATGCACGAGTTCAAGTCTCTGTACAATCAGGTACCAGGAACATATTTCTACTGGTACTGCCCAATGACATTATTCAAGTACAGATATCACTAGAAGTAGCAAATGGGTTATCTTCAAACCAGAGTTCTTGTTTAAATGTTAACAAGACCTTGCTAAAAGTAACAAAGTGCAAGTGAATAGTGTTAAATCAGTGAAGTGTTATGCTTATCAATGAGGCTTCTGAAGTGTTTCATAAAGAAAGCAGTACTAGAGGTTGTCTTGCAGGACTTAGAGCCACACTGAATCATGCTGGCCATTTTTTTATTTTGGAGTGACCAAGCTTCTACATTGATTGCCTTCACTTCATGACAGCTTTCATGATTCAGAATGCAAGATCCCTAGTAGTTGATTTTTTTCAAATTGCATTTAAGATACAGTAAACTACAAAGGTAATCTTTATCACTTTATCACTTCTGCACACAGTACAAAAGCCAACACAAAAATGGTTCTGAATCATTTGGTAAGCTATATAATTCTATTGGTTTTAATTTGCTTAGCTGTAAATCTGATGCTCAACAGTAACAGTGAGAGGAATGAGATGAAGACATGAATAACAGAAGAAAAATAAGAAATACTTACAATTAGAGTGTACATAACAGCTGCGTAATTCTTGCCAGCATTTTGTTGCAGCTTTTTCTTTATGGCACGTATTGCATCTTTTGGTCTGGAAAACAGAAGGGGGAAAAGTACAATTTTACAAGAAGTTCAAATATGAAACATTGCAGTTAAGAGAAGTGCTGTACATAGATTCTTCTCACCTTAATAGAAAGTAATTATTTTTCCTACATACAATTAGTTAACCCTTTTGATACTAATTTGCCCTTGGTTCTTTGATAGACATTTTCTGTAGATCATTTTAAAAAGTGATCTAAGAACTTTTTATCAAGATTTCATGCTGACTTACAATTCCAATCACCAACTTAATAATGGCAAAATTATTTTATAAAATTTTTTATTATTTTCAAAATTAATTGAAACAAAAGCAGAGTTTTTCAACAGAAATATGGTAATGAATGGGTGAAAGAGTAATTAACAAATTGCTCTGTTACTTCATTACGTCAAAGAGTTGTTAACTAAGGTATTAACGAATAACATCCTTGGTATTAATTTATAATATAAATAAATCCCCCACCCCAAAAAAAACAAAGCAAAAACAAAACTGTACTGATAAAAAATGCGCACAATAACTACTAAGGTACCTACATAACCGGATGCTTTTAACATCTTAGCAACGATCTCTAATGGGTCTGTAGCTTTCCTGATTTTATCTCCTTAACCACCTGACAGGTAGATATGAAACTGGATAGGTGAAATAACAGTTGATTCTTTTTTATCTTTTACAATTCCATTTTCAAACACCTTGCAATGATGCTGTTTTAATTGCAACAGAGAGGGTGCACTTAATTAGTTTCTTGTTCTATGTTTGTGTAATCATAAAGATTATGGTTTGAGAGTAAAAAGTAACTCATCATCGTTGTTTTAACATCCTCTCTTCCAAGGATTAGACAAAACCCATTGAGGTAGATTTTCTATAGCTGGATGCCCATCCTGTCACCAACTCTCATTTGTTTCTAAATAAGATAATATTTCTCTTGGTCCTTCAAATAACAAATATGTTAATTGGCTGAACGTTTTCCATAGTACAGTAATACCTCACTTTACGAGGACCTGCTTTATGAGACCCCGGTGGATTCTCAGTGCCAGGCATAGCAGCAGTTTACCTCGCTTGCAATATTTAGAAAATACAGTGTCATACAATCACTGATTTCGTAACTAGGAAACTAGTCCGTTAGAAAATCTGTTTGAGATTGAAGCAGTATACAAACCAAAAAATATTGCTTAAAGCCACTTTAATGTGGCTATCCTCTAAGAGACAATGATACTGATATTTAACCCCAGGATGGTATCTCCTCCAGCTGGTTTATTCAGTGTGCTTCTTGCACCCATTATTTATTGCAAGCAGGGGATACTTTGTTTTTGCATTTGGCTTGCAAGATTCTTGATATGAACTTGTGTATTTGTGGTATCTCAGAAGGGTTACTATAACAATAATAAATATACACACTAGTACTACTTCACTTCCTTTATTATTAGTCATTTCATTAACATTTAACCCAATTAATCAATCAACTGTTTGATTATTTGTTCAGTTAATCAATCAATCAGCTAGGTTTGTTACAGTCCTTTCACTGTCACTCACAACCTCATCAATGATATGCCTTCTCTACTCCAGGCTTGCTTCAGGTCTGTCTGCCTATTTCCTAGTTCCAAGTTCCTGTTTATACTGACAGATTTTCTATTGTTTATTTGTTTCGGTCATTAGACTGTGTCTATGCTGGGGCACTGCCTTGAACAAACCAACCTTAGCACTTATATTTTAAGAATGGTACTTATTCTATCAGTCTCTTTAGCTGAACTGCTAAGTTACAGGGATGTAAACAAACCAACACTGGTTGTCAAGCAATGGTGTAGGACAAGTACAAACACAAAGAAATGCATGTCTGTCTGTCTGTCTATGATTAGCTTTGGTCTTACACTTAATCCACTTACAGCTTTGGCTGACCCAGAAACTTGTTCAAGGTGCTGCACAGTAGGACTGAACCCAGAATCATGTGGTTGGGAAACAAATATCTTACCACACTATCATGCCAGTGAGTGAAATAATGAAGCTGATGCATTCTTTTATGAAGGAAAGCTGTTGGGTAATTATTCTGATCTTGAGACAGTAGAAAATGTTTTTCAGCATTTTGCTAGCTTGGCTAGAGCTTAGAATATTTTGTTGTTATATTTGGTTTGCAAGATTCTTGATGTGAATTTATGTGTTACCCAATACTGCTAAGTGGAGTGGAATAACATTATTTATTTAAAACTGAGTCTCCATGAGTTGCTATTTGGAGGTTTTTTTTTAGTTTTTCTAGTCCTCAGGTGATTAACTATATGTGCGTATGTACATAAGTATGTATTGATCAGTTGATAATGCAGACAATCTAGGTTGACCTTATTGGTTTACATAGAGGAAAGTGACAAATGAGTGGGAGGAGAGGAAGAAGAGCAGAAACAGAGTGAGAGAGAGAATAAGATCTGATGAAATCATTTGTCTTCTCTTTGCTTCTGGAAGAGAAGATAAATGGAAAAGAAAAAGAAAATAAAAGAGAGGGAGAGAGGGGAGTGGAGATGGAGAAAGAGTAACAGGGGGGGAAAAAGAGATATTTAAAATCACTATTAAAGAAAAGAAAAAAGAAAAAAGGTCAAAAGGTCACTTAGACTTAGATTCTACTGACCTAAGAGCTTTTATAAAAGATAGTTGTGTTTAATGAGATGTAAAGAACTCTTAGTGTATTCATATATTTTATGGTCTCTGTTTTTGGCTTGTTTGGTATTGAATATGTAAAATAGTGTCTTGAGATACAATGCATACACATAAAATGTTGTGTGTGTGTGTGCGTTTGTGCACACAAGTCAGAAAATCAAAATACTCTTTTATCTTTTACTCATTTCAGTCATTGGACTGCAGCCATGCTAGGGCACTGCATCAAAGGGTGTTAATCAGACAAATCAACCCTAGTATTTTGGGGGTTTTTTTTCAAGTCCAGTACTTATTCTATCACTCTTTTCTGGCAAACCATTAAGTTACAGAGATGTAAATAAACTAACGCCAATTATCAAGTGGTATGAAGGGATGAAGATACACACAGAAATTTCTTTCTCTTTCTCCCCCCCCCCACACAACTAGCTTCCATTCAGTATCCTTCTACCAAATTTACTCACAATACATTTGTCAACCTGGAGCTATAATAGAAGACACTTGCCGAAGGTGCCACGCAGTGGGACTGAACCTAACACCAAGTGGTTGGTTACAAAGCAAGCTTCTTAACTAGAAAGTCAGAAAAAAATACTAGTTTCAAATTTTGGTACAAGGCCAGCAATTTCGGAGGAAGCAGGTAAATTGATTATATTGAGCTTAGTGCTCAACTGGTACTTAATTTATTGACCCTGAAAGGATGGAAGGCAAATTTACCCAGTGACATTTGAATGTAAAGTCGGAAGAAATGGCACTAAGCATTTTGCCCAGCATTGGTAATAATTCTACCGGCTCACAGCCTTAAGCCAGAAAAAAAAACATTAGTTACAAATTTTGGCACAAGGCCAGCAATTTTAGGGGAGGGGTAATTAGATTACATCAACCTCAGTACTCAGCTGGTACTTATTTTATCAACTCTGAAAGAGGAAAGGCAAAGTTTACCTTGGTGGAATTTGATCTCAAGCCAGAGCAAATATTAAAATTCAAAACAGTTATTATTGCTGTGATGCACAGTAGATGCGCACTATTACTACATTTCATTTTGTGAGCAATCTCATAATTTCTAGAATGATTATTGTAGACTTACAAGTTGAAGAAAATGGACAAAGATATAGGCACAAGTGTGGCTGTGTGGTAAGAAGTTTGCTTCCGGTGAACAGAGGTGGATGTGGGTCAGCTGTGCTCCGCCCAATTAATGAAAACAAAGAACATTTGAAGAACTCGCCAGGGTAAGTCGGTTTTGTTGCTCAGCTGAGCAATAATTTGTTGTGTATTTTTTTCAGCAGGTTTTTGTTCAGCATTGCGACATTTTCGCTTGCCTTTGGCGGGTTTTTTGTGTTTGTTCGTTTACGAACAAAATTGTATGTTCACCCTCTATGGTGGGCAGGTTCGCTTCTGCCATAGAGTGAAAATTTTTGCTTGGCTTTTTAGCCAGGAAAACAAAAAAAGACTTTGTGTTCACATTTGTGAACG
>NC_068982.1:69958864-69969413 GCF_001194135.2 Octopus bimaculoides | reverse complement strand
CCTCTCCCACCGGAAAAAAGAAAAGAAAGAAAAAGGTGCAAACGAATGTTGAACCACAGCCGGTGGGAATTGTGCCGCCGACTGTGGAAATGTCTTTCCCTTCTCCGGAGGAAGAAGAAACGTTAGTCTTCTTCTTTAGAGAGGGGGAGGTAGAAAAAGAATTAGAAAAGAGTCTTAGGGGAGAGGCCATGGCCTGCATACAGGATCTCGAGTGGCCTCCGCAGATAGCTGTAGAGGTCACAACGTGGGACGTAGCGAAGAAATTTTTTGACCTCAAAAACATATTCTTCATGGCGCCGGGCAGTGTCGACACGCCACTCGAGGAGTGCCTAGAGAGGGCGTGGGCGTTAGTGAAAAGAGGTTGTAGATATGGGGAGGCTAAAAGCCCCAGTGAATTATATGAAAATTTATAAGTGGCTTGTTGCCTCATATAAAGAGGAAGAACAGTTGTGTTAATAATTTGTTTTACAAATTTGACCGACATGTATTGAACAAAGTTTTAGAGAGGTTATCAGTCGGCGGGCGCTGGTGCCTCTCCCATTTTCATTCTTTCTTGTGTATTCATCTCCATTCATTAATGTCCGTGTCCAGCCTGTAGCTTCTTTGTTTGTCTGTCTTTGTTTGTCCCCTCTATGTAACGCCGTATGGCGAATTTTTATGAAATAAAGTTTGCTTCTTTGAATTGTATTGAACAAAGGTTTTCGAGGTGTTGCCAGTCGGGGGGCGCTGGTGCCCCTCTCATTTTCTTTCATCCATGTCTTTTTCTCATTTCTCATTAATCTATTTGTCCAGCCCTGGCTTTTTGCCATTCTGTGTACAGCCCTTGTGGCTAATATAAATGAAATAAAGAAGTTTGCTTCCCAAGCACATGGTTCCAGGTTCAGTCCCATTTCATGGCACCTTGTCGCCTACTATACCTTCAGGCTGACCAAAGCCTTGTAAGTGGATTTGGTGGATGGAAACTGAAAGAAGCCACTCATATACATGTGTGTGTTTGTCTCCTCACCATCACCTAAGAACTGGTGCTGATGTGTTTATGTCTCTGTAACTTGAGGGTTTGGCAAAAGAGATCAATAGAATAAGTACCAGACTTCAAAAATATAAGTACTGGGGGTTGATTCATTCAATTAAAATTCTTCAAGGCAGTGCCCCAGCATCGCTGCAGTATAATGATGGAAACAAGTAAAAGATAAAAGATAAAGATGAGAACTTTACTAATCTCAACATGAGAACATTTCAGTAACACACTTTCTGTTAATATTCAGTTGGCAACTAAGTTCCCGCCATTCAAAAAAAACTTTGGAATCTATTTTTTTCGAGAATTCTATTTTTCAATCATTTTGGAATCTAAGCAGTGGCAGGGGACAAACACAAAAAGACACCTGCCTACTCATATACCACAGGCATGTACAGTTTCTGTTAATCAAGTTCGCTCACAAGACACTGGTCAACATTGGGCTATAGTAGAAGACATTTGCCCAAGGTGCCATGCAATGAGATTGAACCCAAGATCACATGGTTGCAAAGTGATCTTAACCACACAGTCATGCCTGCATCTGTATATAAAATCATCATTATCATCAGTTAATGTCTGCTTTCCATGCTGGCTTGCATTGGATTATTCAACACGGTCTGCCAACATCGTACTTTACTGGAGGACAACATCATACTTCTGTCTCAGTTTTTGTCAAAGACCATCATTAACACATTTTGTATAGTACAAACAGAAGATAGAAATTTATCGTAAAAAAATTGGGCTGTTCCCAAAATTCTGAGTTGAAGTATTTCTCTGAAATGCTGTCTAGACAAGCAGAGTGTGGCAGAAAGCAGTGCACTAGCAATAGGGATGATCACAGCCTTGAGAGAACCATGAAAAAAAGCTAGTTTATCAATAAAGGAAAGATCCATAAAATCTAGACAGAGACTGAATCTAGTGCATTAACCCTTTAGAGTTCAAATTATTCTGTCAAATGTAATATTTATTTACATTGCTTTGAATTGATAATGCATTATCTTGTAACTTTGAGATTTTGAAAATATGATTGTATATATTTAGATTGATGTTATAGGGTAGGTGTGAGAAGCCAGATCTGGCTGGTTATGGCTAGTTTAAATGCTAAAGGGTTAAGTGCAATTAAGTACAGGCAGTTTCAATCTTAACCACACTGACATGCCTGCCTTAACCTTAATTGGCCAATGGTAAAATTCAGTGAGTGTAAATAGAAACTACATTTTCTAAAACTACATTTGTTGGTAAATATATAAAAAGAAAAAAAATGACTGACTGCACAGCAGAAAGAGTCAATGAATCTATTGAGAATTCAAAGATATTCTAAAAAGTGAAGGATTAGAAAAACAACACTGCAACTGGAGGTCACTTCAATTTTACCAAAATAAAATGGATAAAAAAAATACTGAATCATACCCAACACCAAACAGTAATTCATTAATGGCCAAGTCAAAACTCTTGTTGATATACAAGAGAAAAATTCTAACAGCATGTAATGAAACCCACAAGAAAAAACAATCTTTAGAAGTATATATCATCATGGTGTGTGTGACTACATCTGTATTGTCGAAGACTAACATTCTAAATCTAAATAAACACTCTAAATCTTATATTTACATATAATTGTTTCTAATTTAGATACAAGGCCAGTAATTTCAAAGGAAAAGGAGGTTAGTTAATGCCATCAACTCCAATACTTGACTTGTACTTCATTTTTTTGACCCTATAAAGATGAAAAGCCTAGGCTATCTAGTTCAAATCTTGGGATTTGAACTCAGGACATAAAGAGCTGGATCGAATGCTGCAAAGTATTTTTTCTGATACCCTAATGATTCTGCCAATATAATCACAATATCATTGAAGATCTAAAGACAAGAGTGATAAAAACAAGAGATCAAGAAAAGATACTAAAAAATTGAGGTTTCTCTAAATCTCTGGTCAAAGGAAACAAAAATGGTGACAAATTAAAGGAAAGATAACCAGAATTAAATGGAATGAGGAAGTTGAAGAAAAACATATACAAGGACTGTACCAAATTCTAACATAGAATGCTAGTAATCTGTAGAAAACATATTCTTGAAAGAAATAGGAAATTATTTAAAGCAAGATATCAAAAAGAAAGAAAAAATATTGTAGAAAGATCTCAAAGAGCTGAGAGGGAAAAAATCAATATTAAAAATAATAAAAAGAAAATTATAAAAAAAACAAATTTGAAAGTTTATGTAACAGAAGAGTGTGAATCAAGCACAATCAGTAAAAATCAAAACAAATTTATGATTTGTTAATAAATATGCCAAACAAGACCACCAACACAAAATCAACAACTGGGCCACTAAAAAAATTTAGAGAAAGCTCTTCTCCTGACAAATTATGATAATGATGAAATTACAAACAAATGTTAAAAGACCAGTATGCATCAACTTTTAGTACACCCCACCTGTGACCACCACCACCCAGCCAAAAAAAGGAAAATTTGTGATTGAACAGTTCTTTGATGAGGAAAAAAAGACAAATCATCTGAGAGACATTAATATTACCAAGAAAACAATTACAAATGCAATCAACTACATACCAAATTAAGAGAAGTTCAGGCTCTGATACGTGGCCAATAGAAATTAAGAAAAAAGAAAACAAACTGTAAACATAACCATCAAACATGTGGAAGGTGAAAGTTATTCCTATCTTCAAAAGCAGCCAACATTTTGGCGAAAATTATCAACCAATATCTCTTACAAGTTTGATCACAAAAATTTTTGAAAGAGCAGTCAGAAAAGCAATGTGTGAATCAATAAATTCAAAAAATAAATGCAAAGATAATCAACATGGTTTTATAAAAAAGGGAACAAATCATACCTATCCCAACTATTAAATCACTGTGACAAGATTATCAATGCAATCAAAAAGAGAGACAATTACAATGTTACGTATACAGAATTTGCAAAGCTCTTAAATATAATGTTATATATGTGGACTTTGCAAAAGCCTCTGACAAGTCTGAATTCAATATAATGTTAAAAATAGTACATGAATGTTGGGAAAAATAGGAACATGGATAAATACTTTTTTTGCCAAATGTATGTGAAAAGCTCAGTTATGGTGCAACTATTATTTATATTCATCATGACATCTGAGACAGTACTTACTTATACAAATGTTTTTATATGGCACAAAATATCAAAAAGAATTTAAAAATCCAAGCGACAAAAATCATCATCATCATTTTAACTTCCACTTTTCCATGCTTGCATGGATCAGACAGAGTTTACAGAGAAAGATTTACTGTGGCAAGATGCTCTTCCTGATTCCAAACATGGTAATATTTCTCCATGGTCAGGCATACCTACAGAGAATATTGGAAATGAATGATACTGCTTGTTTGACAATAACACTCATTTACAACTATCATCATGTGATGTCAAAAGAAGGAGACACAAAGAAACACGCACACACACACACATAAATACACAGGCGTGGTTGTGTGGTAAGAAGATAAGTTATGGAAAAGGGAGACCTAGGAAAACATGAGATGAAGTACTGAAGGCCAATCTCAAAGCACTGAGCCTTATGAAGGAGGTGACAGAGGACTGAGATACGTGGTGTATTGCTTTACTCAAGAAAATCTACCCACTACAACAGAATAAAGATCCTAAGGTCCCACATAAAACCCATTGTCGTGGGAGTTGGTACTATGTAAAAAGTACTGTTGATGGTGACATGTAAAAAGCAACCAGTACACTCTGTAAAGTGGTTGGCCTTAGGAAGGGCATCCAGCTGTAGAAACAGACTATGGAATCCCGGTGCAGCCACTGACCTTGCCAGCTACAGTCAAGTTGTCCAACCCATGCCAGCATGGAATATGGACATTAAATGCTGATGAGGAGGATAATAGTAATTTTAAATGTTTTTTTCTTTCCTCCTCCTTTCCTGTTCTCCTAATTCTTCTGCTTATATTTCCCCTCCTCATCTATTTAGACTGGCCTCTTCTCCACTTCTTTCTGTCTGCCTCCATTCCATTTTCCTTTTTGCTTTTACTCTCCCTCCACCTTCCCCTTTATCCTTCAGCTTACTCTTATTCTTTCTCTTGCTCTGACTTTTTCCCTCTTCTTCCATTTATTGTCACTTGCTTATATGTAACCAACAGAGAAAAAAACCTAGGTTGTCTATAGTACTAGCACATCAATAAATATTTGTATGCATGTCTAATCTACACACATTCGGTCATTTGAGGCATAAAACAAATTCTAAATAACAATCCATGGAGACTCAGCTTTAAATTAATAAATAATAGGTACAACACCTGAAATTTTGGAGGAGGGGGCTAGTCAATTACATTAACTTCAGTGCTCAAATGGTACTTATTCTATTGACCATGAATGGACAAAAGGTAAAGTTGACCTCAGTGGAATTTGAACCTGGAACATAAAGAGCTGTAAGAAATGTTGCTACGCCCAGTGTGCTACCACCTTAATAGGTCAAATAAATAAATGCTATTCCACTTTACCTGGCAGTTTTGAATGTCCTCTACCCATCCCCCACTTAACTGAAACTTACACCAGTGTGAAACTACAAGGATCTAAATTTGTATTTAGGAGCATACATAATTTCCATACCAACACAAGGAAGTGTAGATAAAAGATATTGCTTTACTTAAAGCTTACCATATAACTTGAAGAGGGAGTGGCACCTTATTTTTAGCTTGTGATATACAAGTTTAGTAATTTTTCTTTTCTAGAGATATAACACACACACACACACACACACACACACACACACACACACACACTTGAAATCAATACTCTACAGCATTTTTTTAATGTAAATATTAGATCTTCATAACCAGGTTATTGACTGAACTCATTAACAGATACAGACACACATCAACAGAGTTATCCAATCATGTCTGGATTATAGAATTTAGCTTCTAAAGATATAACAGTTTTCATAATACACTAATGCATAACAGCCATTTGATGTAATTATCCAGATGATTGTGATGCAATTTTTCCATTTGTTGTCATAATATCTCACTCTTTCAATAGCATTCATACTTCTTATATTACTCATGATTCCTTTCATAAACTTTTCATGGTTTCACATATTTCAGCCTGTTTGCCATCCAACTGCTGAAATTTGATATGTGATCATCTCTATACAAAGGGATGTAGTGGGGCTCTAGGTAGAGATACTACCTTTGGTGTCTAGTATGCTTCTCCCTACCTGATACAGTGGACAGGCATCACTGCCTCTAACTCACCCTCTAAATCTCTCATGTACTAGGACCAAGTGCCACACCTTGATATATTGCTTCATTTGGTGGAGTAAAGCACATGGGGGGGGGTGACACCACACCACTAAGCAGGTGGAGGAGCTACAGCAATGGTCAATGACCAGAACAGAGGAGTCTCAAAGAAACCAATAACCAGGTGTCCACAACTAAAGGTGATCCACACTATACTTTGTGGATCTTGGATAACAGTCATAGACAGTTCCATATACAAACTCCTTCCTAAATGCAAGTGGCTGGGCTTCAGGCTAACACCCTATCCTTGGAAAAATCTCACACTACAAAAACTGTTCAAATGCATATATATTACAGTTGTTGGGGCAACAGTTGTCTGCTGACCAATCTGGCTACAGTACTTTGACTGCCAGGATTGCACCTAGAAAGTTCCCTTCAAGACCAGCAGTCACCCATGCATACCAGCCGCCCCTCTCCACACCACCAATGTTATCCAAGGGAAGAGCAAAGGCTGATACAGCTAGGCACCAGTGATGTTGCAACCCATTTCTGTAGCTGAGACAACTAGAGCAATGTGAAATAAAGTATCTTGCTCAAGACAGTCTGGTCAGGGAATTGAACTCACTACGTCATGATTGTGAGCCCAAGACTCTAACCACTGAGCCATGCACCTTTACAAATTATACAAACCTAGCCATAATATTAATCTCCATATAACCCTAACCTACATCCAATCGCACCTCTACTTAAATGTTAGCTTCTTTATTTTTCTTCTTTCATTCAGAAGGAAAGAGAAAATAAAATGCCTATGACTCTTCTTTCACAGAGTCTCCAAGACTGATAGGTGGGAAGGAGGAAAGTATCCTCAAACTACAGAGTTGACCTGAATGCTCACAACAGGTTGGACTTTCCTACTAAAGGTATCCAAAATGCCATATAATAATGTTAAGCTGAGTAGCAGTTTAAGCTTACCACCCAAGTAGGCCATGGTTGGTTGGGTTTGAGCTCAGAATGCAAAACAGCTGAAACAATTACTGCAGTATTCTTGCTGTTCCACCAATCCACCACCATGGATTGGTACTTTTTCATCAACCTCAAAAGGTTGAAACCCCAAGGTTTAGTTTTGTTGTGATGTGATGGTTTGTGTGCCTCAATGACCCTGAGGACTATGTCAGTGGAGTGCAAGCTCTTTGTGGAACCTCCCATACATGACAGAGCAAAGGATGGAGGCCAGTAAAATGGATCACCACTTCTCAAAAGTAAAAATGGGTTTGCATAGGGCAAACCACCACCACCACCACCACCACTACCTAGAAAAAAAACAAAGTATCAATGACAATCCAAAACCAACAAGACTTGAAAGAGGAAGGCCTTTTCTCAGGGAAAATTTAAGATGTAGTGAGGCAAAATCCCAAAAGCAAAGTTGAAAAAGCAGGAGTTTGACTGGAGAGAAGTAGAAGAGACAGCCCAGGGTCAAGAAGAATGAAAGTAAGTTGTTGATGGTTTATACTCCTCAGGGAGCGAAACAGCTTAAGTAAGTTAGTAAAAAGATGAATGACAAAGTTAACCTCTGAGATTAGAACTCATAAGCACAGATATCAGCAACAAACATTATGAGGTATTCTATTTGATGATCTAATAACCAATTTTGCATCTGTTACATTAGATGTTACATAAAAAAACAAAAAGATTTTTACACAATCAATGTAGCAAAAATATAGGGTACAGTTTCTCTAACACAGACCAGTATCTTTCAACAGTTACAATAATGTATCTCCAAGTTATAAATATCTTAAACTTTGATACTACTAGTCTCAAGTTTTATTTAGAACATTTAAATGTTTATTTTAATTTTATCACAGGTTCAACTTTGTCTTACAGGTTGGTGTCTTAAATATGACATTCTTGCAATACTCTAGTTTAAATGTTATAGTATACACATATACACTCTTAACAAAGTGAAGTTGTAATGAAAGAAAATTTAGAATGTGTGTGTGTTTATAGTTTTTTTTTTTTTGCCTATTTTTCACCAGTGGAGAAACTCCATTCCACCAGTTATTAACACAGAAACAAGGCTCTTTCATTGGAATTTAGGCGACTTCAAGTGGGTAGACATATATATAAACATGTATTAGTGTATATATGTATGCATGGGTTGTTGTTGCACATGGTGTCAAAACTGCATTGTTAAAGGTAAGTCAGTACTAGGGGAATGTCCATGTGTTGTTTGTGCAGGATTTACACTTGGGGGAATAAAATTACATGATTATTTTTTGGATACCAACTTCTTACCTCCACATTTATAAAATATACCTGTGCAGTGTGCAAATTCAAACCTGGATTGTGAAGACATATATCTGACAGAAGCACACAATCATTCCTATAGATAGGCTGAGTTCTATATTTGATCTAAACTTTAAAAATCATCAGCAAGTTTTAACAGTCATCTCAGAGCAAATAGCCATATGTTATGGAATAACTGGACTGAATTATTGAATGTTAAAATGGCCATCATCTAACAAGATGAAGCAACCACAATGTGGTTACATGTGGGTGCATGTGTGTATGTGTGTGTGTGTGTGTGTGTGTGTGTGTGTGTGTGTGTTGGTACACATGTACACACATTATGCATGTATTTATGAGGTGTGTTCAAAATGTATCCAACTATTTTCTTCCTGCCAAAACTAATGCCATGTGGGCAAAATCCTTTGGGTAAGAGGTGCTGCCACCCTTCCTGCACATTGGTGAAATTTCTTGAGCCAGTAGGCCATGTCAGTTCCTGGCTGTTACACCTAGAGTACAGGTGTATAATGTGCACTTGGCAGATTTTTGTTTTCATGCAAAATGACTGAATGCATTGAAAAGAGTCTATAAACCCATATCTCATCCTCAGTGATGATGGTCTTCATGAAGTCTGGGCTGTGGTTTGTTCAGTCCAACATGTCCTGAGTGATTTCTATGTGAGGCTGCTTCTGCTGCTCTACCAGCATCTCGAGAAATTTCACCAACACTCACCGCATGCACAAATCCTCTGTTAAAATGGAATGCACTGATCCTGTGCTAATTCCCATTGCGTGAGCAATTTCTTGGATTGTTATACAATGGCTTTCAATGACTATTTGCTGAACGTTCTCAATAGGTACCTCATCTTAGTTTGCGGCCTGCCAGCCTGTGCATGTCTTGCTCTATACTGAGGTGCGGACATGTTTGAAGTGGTTGTACTACTCCTTGATCTGAGTTTTGCCCATGATATCATCACCAAAGGCCTGCTGAATCATCTGGGTGATTTGAGCTTAAGTATTACTAAACTTTCTGTATGACTCCGCCCCATGACCCACACAGCAAGAGTGGGCTATGAAGATGGATGGATGGATGAACAGTGGAGGAGGAAAGGCCATTCTCTTCTAAGAACTATACTTTCTCCATACTGTCTTTCATAGAATCACTTCTTGGAACTTACTACTTGGCCATATCTTTCCAACAAAACATTAACTTAAACCAATTTACCTAAGAACATATTAGTATTATTCAGTCATATTCAAATGAAAACTAATATGTTCTCATTTCAATATTACTGTATATAAGGCGGCGAGCTAGCAGAAACGTTAGCACACTGGGTGAAATGTTTAGCGGTATTTCATTTGTCTTTATGTTCTGAGTTCGAATTCTGCCGAGGTCGGCTTTGCCTTTTATCCTTTTAGGGTCAATAAATTGAGTACCAGTTGTGTACTGGGGTCAATCTAATCGACTGCCCCTACTCCCTTAAAATTTGGGGCTTTGTGCCTAGAGTAAAAAAGAATATTACTGTATATATCATAGTGGTGAGTTGGCAGAACTGTTAGCATGCTGGGCAAAATGCTTAGCAGCATTTTATCCATCCTTATATTCTGAGTTCAAATTCCATCTAGGTTGAACTTTGCCTTTCATCCTTTTGGGGTCAATAAATTAAGTACCAGTTGAGCACTGGGGTCGATATAATAGACTTACCCCCTTCCCTGGATTTGCTGGCCTTGTGCCAAAATTTGAAACCCATATTACTGTATATATCTTAATTAACTACCTGTCATTAATAGGACGAACGTGGCCAAACAATAAATAGAAAAATGATGAGTCCTTCACACGAAACGGTATATCATACTGTTGATATCAGCAAAAGTATATTCTCCTCCTCTACATCACTGACCTGCTAATGTCTACTGAACAGAATGCCTCATTAACAAAGAATTTAATTAATCTGAATCAGACCTAACTAGTTGAGATATTTACAAGTAGAAAATATTCTGGACTGCTTGAATGTATAA